>NC_091237.1:1931582-1955519 GCF_040958095.1 Procambarus clarkii
TAGTTGTGCTTGCGGGGGTTGAGCTCTGGCTCTTTGGTCCCGCCTCTCAACTGTCAATCAACAGGTGGACAGGTTCCTGAGCCTATTGGGCTCTATCATATCTACATTTGAAACTGTGTATGGAGTCAGCCTCCACCACATCACTTCCTAATGCATTCCATTTGTCAACCACTCTGACACTAAAAAAGTTCTTTCTAATATCTCTGTGGCTCATTTGGGCACTCAGTTTCCACCTGTGTCCCCTAGTGCGTGTGCCCCTTGTATTAAACAGCCTGTCTTTATCAACCGTGTCAATTCCCTTGAGGATCTTGAATGTGGTGATCATGTCCCCCCTAACTCTTCTGTCTTCCAACGAAGTGAGGTTTAATTCCTGTAGTCTCTCCTCGTAGCTCATACCTCTCAGCTCGGGTACTAGTCTGGTGGCAAACCTTTGAACCTTTTCCATTTTAGTCTTATGCTTGACTAGATATGGACGCCATGCTGGTGCCGCATACTCCAGCATTGGTCTGACATATGTGGTATATAATGTTCTAAAAGATTTTTTACACAAGTTTCTAAAGGCCGTTCTTATGTTAGCCAACCTGGCATATGCTGCTGCTGTTATCCTCTTGATATGAGCATCAGGGGACAGGTCTGGCGTGATATCAACCCCCAGGTCTTTCTCTCTCTCGGACTCTTGAAGTATTTCATCTCCCAAGTGATACCTGTATCTGGTCTCCTGCTTCCTACCCCTATCTTCATTACATTACATTTGCTTGGATTAAACTCTAACAGCCATTTGTTCGACCATTCCTGCAGCTTGTCCAGACCTTCTTGAAGCCTCAAGGTGTCCTCCTCTGTCTTAATCCTTCTCATAATTTTGGCGTCGTCAGCAAACATAGAGAGGAATGAGTCTATACCCTCTGGGAGATCATTTACGTATATCAGAAACAGGATAGGTCCAAGTACAGAGCCCTGTGGGACTCCACTGGTGACTTCACGCCAGTCTGAGGTCTCACCCCTCACTGTAACTTTCTGCTTCCTATTGTTTAGGTACTCTCTTATCCACTGGAGCGCCCTACCAGTAACTCCTGCCTGTTTCTCTAGCTTATGCATCAACCTTTTATGGGGTACTGTGTCAAAGGCTTTCCGACAGTCCAAAAAAATGCAGTTCGCCCACCCTTCTCTTTCTTGTTTAATCTTTGTCACCTGATCGTAGAATTCTATCAATCCTGTAAGGCAAGATTTACCCTCCCTGAACCCATGTTGATGGGTTGTCACGAAGTCTCTTCTCTCCAGATGTGTTACTAGGTTTTTTCTCACAATCTTCTCCATCACCTTGCATGGTATACAAGTTAAGGACACTGGCCTGTAGTTCAGTGCCTCTTGTCTGTCACCCTTTTTATATATTGGTACTACATTGACAGTCTTCCATATTTTTGGTAGGTCCCCCGTTTCCAGTGACCTACTATACACTATGGAGAGTGGTAGGCAAAGTGCTCCTGCACACTCTTTCAATACCCATGGCGAGATTCCATCCGGCCCAACAGCTTTACTCACATCCAGCTCCAATAGGTGCTTCTTGACCTCATCTCTTGTAATTTCGAACCTATCCAAGGTCACCTGGTTTGCTGCCACCTCTTCTAGCGCCGCGACATCTCCCTGTTCTATTGTAAAGACCTCCTGGAACTTTTGTTGAGTTCTTCACACACCTCTTTGTCATTCTCTGTGTACCTGTCCTCGCCCACCCTAAGTTTCATCACCTATTCCTTCACTGTTGTCTTACTCCTGATGTGACTGTGTAGTAGCTTGGGTTCGGTCTTGGCTTTATTAGCTATATCATTTTCATACCTTTTCTCAGCTGCTCTTCTCACACTGACATACTCGTTCCTGGTTCTCTGGTATCTCTCTCGACTTTCTGGTGTTCTGTTATTACGGAAGTTCCTCCATGCCCTTTTGTTCAGCTCCTTTGCTTTCATACATTCCCTATTAAACCACGGATTCTTCATTTGCTTCTCTGTTTTTTCCTGTCGGGCTGGGACAAACCTGCTTACAGCCTCCTGACATTTTTGGGTGACATAGTCCATCATGTCTTGTACGGACTTGGTTCCGAGTTCTGTGTCCCAATGTATATCCCATAGGAATTTATTCATTTCCTCATAGTTTCCCTTTCGGTACGCCAGTCCTTTGGTTCCCAGTTCTTTTTGGGGGGTGATAATTCCCAGCTCAACCAGGTACTCAAAGCTCAATACACTATGATCACTCACTGTGTGTGTGTGTGTGTGTGTGTGTGTGTGTGTGTGTGTGTGTGTGTGTGTGTGTGTGTGTGGTGTGTGTGTGTGTGTGTGTGTTTACTAGTTGTGTTTACTAGTTGTGTTTTTGCGGGGGTTGAGCTTTGCTCTTTCGGCCCGCCTCTCAACTGTCAATCAACTGTTTACTAACTACTTTTTTTTTTTTTTTTCCACACCACACACACACACACACCCCAGGAAGCAGCCCGTGACAGCTGACTAACTCCCAGGTACCTATTTACTGCTAGGTAACAGGGGCACTTAGGGTGAAAGAAACTTTGCCCATTTGTTTCTGCCTCGTGCGGGAATCAAACCCGCGCCACAGAATTACGAATCCTGCGCGCTATCCACCAGGCTACGAGGCCCCCTCGCTATTCACCAGGCTACGAGGCCCCCTGTGTGTGTGTGTGTGTGTGTGTGTGTGTGTGTGTGTGTGTGTGTGTGTGTGTGTGTGTGTGTGTGTGTGTGTGTGTGTGTGTGTGTGTGTGTCTGTGTGTGAGTGTGTACATACCTAACTTACCTAATTACTTAATTGTGCTTGCGGGGGTTGAGCTCTGGCTTTTTGGTCTCGCCTCTCAACTGTCAGTCAACTGGAGTACAAAGTCCTAAGCCTATTGGGCTCCATCTTATCTACACTTGAGACTGTATGGAGTCTGCCTCCACCACATCACTTCCTAATGTTTTCCATTTGTCAACCACTCTGACACTGAAAAAGTTCTTTCTAATATCTCTGTGGCTCATTTGGGCACTCAATTTCCACTTGTGTCCCCTAGTGCGTGTGCTCCTTGTATGTGTGTGTGTGTGTCTGTGTGTGAGTGTGTACATACCGAATTTACCTAATTACCTAATTGTGCTTGCGGGGGCTGAGCTCTGGCTCTTTGGTCCCGCCTCTCAACTGTCAATCAACTAATGTAAAGGTTCCTAAGCATACTGGGCTTTATCATATCTACATTTGATGCTGTGTATGGAGTCAGCCTCCACCACATCACTTCCTAATGCTAACCATTTGTCTACTACTCAGACGCTGAAGAAAATCTTTCTAACGTCTCTATGGCTCATTTGGGCACTCAATTTCCAACTGAGTCCCCTAGTATGTGTGCTCCTTGTGGTAAGTAGTCTGTCTTTATCTACCCTATCAATTCCTCTGAGAATCTTGTATGTGGCGATCATGTCCCCTCTAACTCTTCTGTCTCCCAGTGACGTGAGGTTTAATTCCCGTAATCTCTCCTCGTACCTCATACCCCTCAGTTCGGGTACTAGTCTGGTGGCAAACCTTTGAACCTTTTCTAGTTTAGTCTTATGCTTGACTAGATATGGATATGGACTCCATGTTGCAGCCGCATACTCCAGGATTGGTCTGACATATGTGGTACACAAAGTTCTGAAAGATTCCTTGCACAAGTTTCTAAAGGCCGTTCTTATGTTAGCCAATGTGGCATATGCCGCTGATGTTATCCTCTTGATATGAGCTTCAGGGGACATGTCTGGCGTGATATCAACCCCCAGGTCTTTCTCTCTCTCTGACTCTTGAAGTACTTCCTCTCCCAAATGATACCTTACATCTGGTCTCTGCTCCCTACACCTATCTTCATTACATTGCATTTGCTTGGGTTAAACTCTAACAACCATTTGTTCCACCATTCCTGCAGCTTGTACAGGTCTTCTAGAAGCCTCAAGCTGTCCTCTTCTGTCTTAATCCTTCTCATAATTTTGGAGTCATCAGCAAACATTGAGAGGAATGAGTCTATATCCTCTGGGAGATCATTTACGTATATCAGAAACAGGATAGGTTCGAGTACAGAGCCCTGTGGGACTCCGCTGGTGACTTCGCGCCAATCTGAGGTCTCACCCCGTCACTGTAACTCTCTGCTTCTTATTGTTTAGGTACTCCCTTATCCACTGGAGCGCCCTACCAGTTACTCCTGCCTGTTTCTCCAGCTTATGCATCAGCCTTTTATGGGGTACTGTGTCAATGACTTTCCGACAGTCCAAAAAATGGAGTCTGCCCAGCCTTCTCTTTTTTGCTTAATCTTTGTCACATTGTCGTTGAAGTCTATTAAGCCAGTAAGGCAAGATTTATCCTCCCTGAACCCATGTTGGCGATTTGTGACGAAGTCTCTTCTCTCCAGATGTGTTACTAGATTTTTTCTCACGATCTTCTCCATCACCTTGCATGGTATACAAGTTAATTAAGGACACTAGCCTGTTGTTCAAACCTGTCTGTCATCCTTTTTCTATATTGGGACCACATTCGCCGTCTTCCATATTTCTGGCAGGTCTCCCGTCTCCAGTGACCTACTATACACTATGGAGAGTGGCAAGCAAAGTGCCTCTGCACACACTCTTTCAATACCCATGGTGAGATCCCATCTGGATCAACAGCCTTTATCACATCCAGATCCAACAGGTGTCTCTTGACCTCATCTCTCGTAATTTCGAACCCTTCCAAGGCTGCTGGTTTACTGCCCCCTATCCTAGCGCAGTGACTCACCTTGTTCTTTTGTGAAGACCTTCTGGAACCTCTTGTTGAGTTCTTCACACACCTCTTTGTCATTCTCTATATACCTGTCCTCGCCTGTTCTAAGTTTCATTACCTGTTCTTTCACTATTGTTTTCCTCCTGATGTGACTGTGGAGTAGCTTTGGTTCGCTCTTGGCTTGATTTGCTATATCATTTTCATAATTTTTCTTTGCTTCTCTTCTCACACTAACATACACATTCCAGGTTCTCTGGTATCTCTCTCTGTTTTCAGGTTTCTGTTATTTCGGAAGTTCCCCCACGCCATTTTGTTCAGTTCCTTTGCTTTCATACATGCCCTTTTAAACCATGGATTCTTCTTTTGCTTCTCGGATTTTGCCTTTTGGGCTGGGATAAACCTGTTTATTGCTTTTTGTTCTGCCCCTTCCATCTTTAACCCCTTTACTATCCAATTTACTACCTCTCTGTCCTTGTTTTTCCATTCTTGCCTATTGGATCCTTCCTGTTCTTTGATGCCTACAGCTATCACTGTTCTTTTTCTTTCCAGCAGCTGATTGGTGCACTTTGCTGCTTCCTGTGAGGTAGCTGCTTGCATGACTTCCTATCTCCTTCTGGCCCTTGCTTCTGTGCTCTTTCTCAGTTTTTCTTCAAATGTTTCAGGTACAGAGGCATTTCCTTCCAATGCGACAATTCAATCTTCCCTTTGAATGATTATCTGATGCTCAGTTTCATTATTTTTCTCCGTGAGGGATTTGATCGCCTCCTTTGCTGCTGTCAGCTCACTTTGCATGTTGCTTAGTGTATTCTTCATTTCATGCATCTCCTTCCTGAATTCCTCCCAAACTTCGGGTAACATTTCCTTCATTTGGTCACTATGCCTATTCCCTGTGTCCCTGATGCATCCTCCTGCCATCTTATTTCCTTTCCTTGATATGTTTTGGTAGGGTTAGCCTGGGGGGGGGCAGAGAGGAAGGGAGAGAGATATAGAGAACAAGTGAGAGAGCAACAGAGAGAGCAATAGAGAGAGAGCAATAGAGAGAGACCAAGAGAGAGAGAAAGAGGGAGAGGGAGGGCGAGATAAGGAGAGGGCAAGAGGGCGAGGGTGGGGGAGAGGGCGAGAGAGGGAGAGGGCGAGAGAGAAGGGTGAGATAGGGAGAGGACAAGGGAGAGGGCGAGAGGGAGGAAGAGGGGCTGTTATTGCTCATTCACACAGCTTGTAGAGTTAGGGGACAGTGATAAGCATGGTCTAGGGTTAGTCACTGTCTCTAAGTTTGCTCTACCAGAGTGCCCCGTGAGTCAGTACAAAACAAAAAGAAAATACATTACTTGGATATAGAAACATGCACATAAAATAGATAAATATAATAAAATAAGACAAGTTCTATAATATACAAAGATTTTTATCACAATATAATCAGATGGGAAATCAACACAATAATATATAAATTATCTCACCAGATAAGTAATCTACTACAACGAAACTAGGGTAAGTGTTAACAGACTTGTCAGACATGATGTTCCCGACTCAGTACCTCCTGCAAACTGAATCTCCCACCGACACTCTACCCACAGTTCCCTGCTCCTGCCTCCATCCAGGAAAGGGATGGTAAACAAGTACTTTTACTTAATTACAACAAATGAGAAAAGCAATCGATCTCACATTGATATGAATGAAAACTAAAATATAACTGCAATATGTAAATAATATAAGTTACAATGCCACATGATTAATCAAGGGAAAATAATAATAATTTGAATATTAAAAGGTGACATCTAGCAACTTCCACAAATAAACAGGTACAATTATGTGTTCCAAACTGACCAGATTAATACAGAAATAATACATGTGGACATAAAGCAAGCCCGCACCATGCTCCACTATGCTGCCAAGCAATACTACACATCTCAAAAGTATATACATATTCATACAAAGTAACAATTTCAAACAATTGATTTCATACTAGCTGTACCCGCCACACGTTGCCGTGGCTCAGTCTGGTTAAATGGAAAAGAGAAAGGCACGTTTCTAATGTATAATTTCACAATGCTTGTGGGTATACAATATTTTTTGTTGTTCCATTGTCTGTGCAGATATAGAGACTGTCTGGTTTGCCGACTCTAGAACACGCAACATATAATTGTCCATGTGAGAAGCAATCCGTGTCTAGATATATACTGCACATTCTAAAGACTGGTCCTGAGCTTTGTTGATCGTTATTGCAAACGCCAATCAAATTGGAAATTACAATCTCTTAAATTGAAATGGCATATCTGATGGAATCATAGGAATCTCATCAACAGAGGTTTTACAAATGGCCATTCATGTTTAACAAATTTGCTAACTTTTTATTCCAGCATAGTTGAGGCAGTTGATAGTGGTAAGGATTGTGATGTTGTGTACCTTGACTTTAGCAAAGCTTTTGATACAGTGCAACATTCAACCCTGTTACTGAACCAGTATTTACCCAAGTCTTTCCTAAATCTAAACTTATCCAATTTATACCCATTGTTTCGTGTTCTCTCGTGTTGAAATTTTTATTACCCTATTAATATTCCCCCTGTTATGTCCATTCATCCACTTGTAAACCTCTATCATGTCACCCTAACTCCTTGCCTTTCCAGTGAATGCAACTTAAGCTTTGTTAATCTTTCTTCATATGAAAGATTTCTAATTTGGGGAATTAACTTAGTCATCCTACGTTGGACACGTTCAAGTGAATTTATATCCATTCTATAATACGGCGACCAAAACTGAACTGCATAATCTAAATGGGGCCTAACTAGAGCAAGATATAGCTTAAGAACCACACCAGGTGTCTTGTTACTAACATAAGAACATAAGAACAAAGGCAACTGCAGAAGGCATATTGGCCCACACGAGGCAGCTCCTATTTATAACCACCCAATCCCACTCATATACTTGTCCAACCCGCGCTTGAAACAATCGAGGGACCCCACCTCCAGCACGTTACGCAGTAATTGGTTCCACAAATCAACAACCCTGTTACTGAACCAGTATTTACCCAAGTCTTTCCTAAATCTTAACTTATCCAATTATACCCATTGTTTCGTGTTCTGTCTTGTGTTGTTACTTTTAATACCCTATTAATATCCCCTTTGTTATGTCCATTCACCCACTTGTAAACCTCTATCATGTCACCCCTAACTCTTCGCCTTTCCAGTGAATACAACTTAAGCTTTGTTAATCTTTCTTCATATGAAAGATTTCTAATTTGGGGAATTAGCTTAGTCATCCTACGCTGGACACGTTCAAGTGAATTTATGTCCATTCTATAATATGGCGACCAAAACTGAATTGCATAATCTAAATGGGGCATAACTAGAGCAAGATATAGCTTGAGAACCACACCAGGTGTCTTGTTACTAACGCTGCGATTAATAAATCCAAGTGTCCGATATGCCTTATTACGAACATTTATGCATTGATCCTTTTGTTTTAAATTCTTACTAATCATAACTCCCAGATCCCTTTCGCAATCTCAACACCATCTAGCTCGTATCTTGTAACTCTATCATCATTACCTAACCTCAGAACTTTACATTTATCAGCATTAAACTGCATCTGCCAATCCTTTGACCATTTCAAAACCCTATCTAGATCAACTTGAAGTGATAGTGAGTCCTCCTCCGAATTAATTTCCCTACCGATTTTCGTATCATCGGCAAATTTGCAAATGTTGCTACTCAGACCTGAATCTAAATCATTTATATATATTATAAACAACAGAGGTCCCAGGACAGAGCCTTGAGGCACTCCACTTACAACATTTTCCCACTCTGACTTGACTCCATTTATTCTAACTCTCTGTTTCCTTTGGTATAGCCATGCCCTAATCCAGCTTAATATAGCACCCCCAATACCATGAGACTCTATCTTTTTTATCAGTCTTTCATGTGGCACTGTATCAAAAGCTTTGCTAAAGTCAAGGTACACAACATCACAATCCTTACTACTATCAACTGCCTCAACTATGCTAGAATAAAAAGATAACAAATTTGTTAAACATGAACGGCCATTTATAAAACCATGTTGCGACTCAATTATTAATTTATGTTTTTCAAGATGAAGACGAATTTTATTTGCTATTATAGATTCGAGTAACTTTCCCACAATAGACGTTAGGCTAATTGGTCGATAGTTAGACGCAAGTCATCTATCTCCTTTCTTTAAAACTGGTATCACATTAGCAACTTTCCAAAACTCTGGCACTCTGCCTGACTCTATTGATTTATTAAATATGGTTGACAGTGGGTCACAAAGCTCCTCTTTGCATTCTTTAAGCACCCTGGCAAACACTTCATCCGGCCCTGGGGATTTGTTTGGTTTGAGTTTTAATATTTGTTTAAGAACATCCTCCCTGGTAACTGTTAAACTCGTCAACCTGTCCTCGACCACACCCACATAGACTTGTTTGGCTGAAGGCATATTGTTAAGTTCCTCTTTAGTAAATACAGATACAAAATATTTAATAAAAATACTACTCATCTCTTCATCACTATCTGTTATTTGACCTGTCTCAGTTTTTAATGGACCTATCCTTTCCCTAGTCTTAGTACGATATAACTGGAAAATCCTTTAGGATTTGTCTTTGCTTGCCCTGCTATGCGAACTTCATAGTTTCTTTTTGCTTTCCTTATCTCTTTTTTAACATTTCTAACCAGTTGTACGAATTCCTGTTCTAAAGTGACCTCCCCCATTTTTAATCCTTTTGTACTAAATCTCTAATACAGAGATTTAGGACAGCCATTGAATTAGTTAGGAGCAAGGGAGGAATCCCGATCATATGTGGCATTCTTCCAAGAAAGGGAGTAGGAAATGAATGGATATCGAGGGCACTTGGTGTCAATTGCCGGCTGGAAAGATATTGCAAATCAAATGCAATATCTTTCATAGACAACTGGGAACACTTCTATGGAAGAAATGAAATGTATGCTCGTGATAGGGTGCATCTATCGAGGGCTGGGGTTGTTGCTGTTGCGAACTCGTTGGAACCAGTGGTTAGAGGTGTTTGTTTGGGTTTAAACTGTTAGTAGATAGTGGTATGGGAATTGATTTGGAGGAAGGAGGTAATAAAAGTATGTGTTCGTGGGAGAAAAGAATTGGCAAAATGTTCAGGGAAAGAAAAGGGCCTCAAAATAACAATTCACTTAGGATATATTACACTAACAGTAGAAGTCTAAGAAATAAAATTAATGAATTAAATGCTCTTGTCTGCACAGAAAAATAGATATTATTGCACTTACCGAAACGTGGATGAACGTAGAAAATAGAGAACTATTAGCTGAATATCAGACAAATGGATTTAAACTATTTCACACAGATAGATATATTAGACGAGGAGGGGAAGTAGCAATATATGTTAGGGACAATTTGAAATGTAGTCTCAAAGAGGGAATCAAAACTGAGCCACACACAGAAACTATGTGGATAGAATTAAACGAAAAAGCAAATAATATTATAATAGGAGTTATATATAGGCCACCAAATTTAGACAGAATGGAAGCAAAGCATCTATCGGATGAAATATCTAGAGCATCTAGATCTAACAGTATTTATGTCATGGGTGACTTTAATTTTAGTGGAATAAACTGGGTGAACAAAACAGGGAATAGTGAAGCAGAAGATTTTCTAGAATTAATTTTTTTTTTTTTTAGATATATACAAGAGTTGTTACATTCTTGTACAGCCACTAGTACGCGTAGCGTTTCGGGCAGGTCCTTAATCCTACGGTCCCTGGAATACGATCCCCTGCCGCGAAGAATCGTTTTTTCATCCAAGTACACATTTTACTGTTGCGTTAAACAGAGGCTACAGTTAAGGAATTGCGCCCATTAAATCCTCCCCGGCCAGGATACGAACCCATGACATAGCGCTCGCGGAACGCCAGGCGAGTGTCTTACCACTACACCACGGAGACTGCATTGACGATTGCTTTCTTACGCAACACATTAAGGAACCAAAGCGGGAAAATAATATTTTAGATTTAGTGTTAACTAACAGGGAAACACAAATTAATGACATCGAAATACGGAGTGAGCTAGGGAACAGTGATCACAAAGTAATCAGATTTAGCATGGAATGGAATAGACCTGTAGGAGAAAATTCTGTTAAAGTGCCAGAATTTCGAAAAGCTGATTTTAACAGCCTAAGAAATTTTTTGGGTCAAATAGATTGGAAAGTCTTGGGTATGGGGTGTGGGCCGGTCTTAGAGCGAGACATGAACCCAGCGATAGGTGACGTAAAAGGGGATTTCGATGTGTATTTAATATATAACTAATTTAAGAATATTCTAAACAAAGCACAGGAACGTAGTATACCATACAAATTGAATAGGTCGAATACTAATGACCCAAAGTGGATAACAAATAATTTAAAGAACCTTATAGGTAAAAAGAGAGCTTGGTAGAAAAGGATTAAGAATGGGGAAGTCAGGTTTGAACAGGAATTCATACAACTGGTTACAAATGTTAAAAAAGAGATTAGTAAAGCAAAAAGAAACTATGAAGTTCGCATAGCAGAGCAAGCAAAGTCAAATCCTAAAGTGTTTTTTCAGTTATATCGAACTTAGACTAGGGAAAGGATAGGTCCATTAAAATCTGAGACAGGTCAAATAACGGATAATGACAAGGAGATGAATAGTATTTTTAACAAATATTTTATATCTGTATTTACTAAAAAGGAACTTAACAATATGCCTTCAGCCGAACAAGTCTATGTGGGTGGGGATGAGGACAGGTTGACTAGTTTAGCAGTTACCAGGGAGGATGTAATTAATCAATTAGAAAAACAAAAACCAAACAAATCCCCAGGGCCGGATGAAGTGTTTGCCAGGGTGCTTAAAGAATGTAAAGAGGAGCTTTCGAAGCCACTGTCTATCATATTTAATAAATCAATAGAGTCGGGCAGAGTGCCAGAGTCATGGAAGGTAGCTAATGTGGTACCAATTTTTAAGAAAGGAGATAGATCACTTGCGTCAAACTATCGGCCAATTAGCCTAACGTCTATTGTGGGAAAGTTACTTCAATCAATAATTGCAAATACAATTCGTCTCCATCTTGAAAAACATAAATTAATAAATGAGTCGCAACATGGTTTTACAAATGGCCGTTCATGTTTAACAAATTTGCTAATTTTTTATTCCAGCATAGTTGAGGCAGTTGATAGTGGTAAGGATTGTGATGTTGTGTACCTTGACTTTAGCAAAGCTTTTGATACAGTGCCACATGAGAGACTAATTAAAAAAATAGAACCTCATGGTATTGGGGGTGCTATATTAACTTGGATTAAGGCATGGCTATTCCAAAGGAAACAGAGAGTTAGTATAAATGGTGTTAAGTCAGAGTGTAATAATGTTGTTAGTGGAGTACCTCAGGGCTCTGTCCTGGTGCCTCTGTTGTTTATAATATATATAAATGATTTAGATTCAGGTTTGAGTAGCAACATTTGCAAATTTGTCGATGATACGAAAATCGGTAGGGAAATTAATTCGGAGGAGGACTCACTATTGGCAAATGCAGTTTAATGCTGATAAATGTAAAGTTCTGAGGATAGGTAATGATGATAGAGTTACAATATACGAGCTAGATATTGTTGAATATGAATACGAGTGTTGAAATTGCGAAGTCGGATTGCGAAAGGGATCTGGGAGTTATGATTAGTAAGAATTTAAAACTAAAGGATCAATGCATCAATGTTCGTAATAAGGCGAGTAGGACACTGGGATTTATTAATCGAAGCGTTAGTAACAAGACACCTGGTGTGGTTCTTAAGCTATATCTTGCTCTGGTTAGGCCCCATTTCGATTATGCAGTTCAGTTTTGGTCGCCGTATTATAGAATGGATATAAATTCACTTGAACGTGTCCAACGTAGGATGACTAAGTTAATTCCCCAAATTAGAAATCTTTCATATGAAGAAAGATTAACAAAGCTTAAGTTGCATTCACTGGAAAGGCGAAGAGTTAGGGGTGACATGATAGAGGTTTACAAGTGGATGAATGGACATAACAGGGGGGATATTAATAGGGTATTAAAAATATCAACACAAGACAGAACACAAAACAATGGTTATAAATTGGATAAGTTTAGATTTAGGAAAGACTTGGGTAAATACTGGTTCAGTAACAGGGTTGTTGATTTGTGGAACCAATTGCCGCGTAACATTGTGGAGGTGGGGTCCCTCGATTGTTTCAAGCATGGGTTAGACATGTATATGAGTGGGATTGGGTGGTTATAAATAGGAGCTGCCTCGTATGGGCCAATAGGCCTTCTGCAGTTGCCTTTGTTCTTATGTTCTTTGCTTGCCCTGCTATGCGAACTTCATAGTTTCTTTTTGCTTTCCTTTTCTCTTTTTAACATTTCTAACCAGTTGTACGAATTCCTGTTCTAAAGTGACCTCCCTATTTTTAATCCTTTTGTACCAAGCTCTCTTTTACCAATAAGGTTCTTCAAATTCTTTGTTATCCACTTTGGGTCATTAGTAAGAACATAAGAACATAAGAACATAAGAACAAAGGTAACTGCAGAAGGCCTATTGGCCCATACGAGGCAGCTCCTATTCTATAACCACTCAATCCCACTCATATACTTGTCCAACCCGCGCTTGAAACAATCGAGGGACCCCACCTCCACAATGTTACGCGGCAATTGGTTCCACAAATCAACAACCCTGTTACTGAACCAGTATTTACCCAAGTCTTTCCTAAATCTAAACTTATCCAATTTATATCCATTGTTTCGTGTTCTGTCCTGTGTTGATACTTTTAATACCCTATTAATATCCCCCCGGTTATGTCCATTCATCCACTTAAGAACATAAGAACAAAGGTAACTGCAGAAGGCCTATTGGCCCATACGAGGCAGCTCCTATTCTATAACCACCCAATCCCACTCATATACTTGTCCAACCCGTGCTTGAAACAATCGAGGGACCCCACCTCCACAATGTTACGCGGCAATTGGTTCCACAAATCAACAACCCTGTTACTGAACCAGTATTTACCCAAGTCTTTCCTAAATCTAAACTTATCCAATTTATATCCATTGTTTCGTGTTCTGTCCTGTGTTGATACTTTTAATACCCTATTAATATCCCCCGGTTATGTCCATTCATCCACTTGTAAACCTCTATCATGTCACCCCTAACTCTTCGCCTTTCCAGTGAATGCAACTTAAGCTTTGTTAATCTTTCTTCATATGAAAGATTTCTAATTTGGGGAATTAACTTAGTCATCCTACGCTGGACACGTTCAAGTGAATTTATATCCATTCTATAATATGGCGACCAAAACTGAACTGCATAATCTAAATGGGGCCTAACTAGAGCAAGATATAGCTTGAGAACCACACCAGGTGTCTTGTTACTAACGCTGCGATTAATAAATCCAAGTGTCCGATTTGCCTTATTACGAACATTTATGCATTGATCCTTTTGTTTTAAATTCTTACTAATCATAACTCCCAGATCCCTTTCGCAATCCGACTTCGCAATCACAACACCATCTAGCTCGTATCTTGTAACTCTATCATCATTACCTAACCTCAGAACTTTACATTTATCAGCATTAAACTGCATCTGCCAATCCTTTGACCATTTCAAAACCCTATCTAGATCAACTTGAAGTGATAGTGAGTCCTCCTCCGAATTAATTTCCCTACCGATTTTCGTATCATCGGCAAATTTGCAAATGTTGCTACTCAAACCTGAATCTAAATCATTTATATATATTATAAACAACAGAGGTCCCAGGACAGAGCCTTGAGGCACTCCACTTACAACATTTTCCCACTCTGACTTGATTCCATTTATACTAACTCTCTGTTTCCTTTGGTATAGCCATGCCCTAATCCAGCTTAATATAGCACCCCCAATACCATGAGACTCTATTTTTTAATCAGTCTTTCATGTGGCACTGTATCAAAAGCTTTGCTAAAGTCAAGGTATACAACATCGCAATCCTTACCACTATCAACTGCCTCAACAATGCTAGAATAAAAAGATAACAAATTTGTTAAACATGAACGGCCATTTATAAAACCATGTTGCGACTCAATTATTAATTTATGTTTTTCAAGATGAAGACGAATTTTATTTGCTATTATAGATTCGAGTAACTTTCCCACAATAGACGTTAGGCTAATTGGTCGATAGTTAGACGCAAGTGATCTATCTCCTTTCTTAAAAACTGGTATCACATTAGCAACTTTCCAAAACTCTGGCACTCTGCCTGACTCTATTGATTTATTAAATATGGTTGACAGTGGGTCACAAAGCTCCTCTTTGCATTCTTTAAGCACCCTAGCAAACACTTCATCCGGCCCTGGGGATTTGTTTGGTTTGAGTTTTACTATTTGTTTAAGAACATCCTCCCTGGTAACTACTAAACTCGTCAACCTGTCCTCGTCCCCACCCACATAGACTTGTTCGGCTGAAGGCATATTGTTAAGTTCTTCTTTAGTAAATACAGATACAAAATATTTATTAAAAATACTACTCATCTCTTCATCACTATCTGTTATTTGACCTGTCTCAGTTTTTAATGGACCTATCCTTTCCCTAGTCTTAGTACGATATAACTGAAAAAAACCCTTTAGGATTTGTCTTTGCTTGCCCTGCTATGCGAACTTCATAGTTTCTTTTTGCTTTCCTTATCTCTTTTTTAACATTTCTAACCAGTTGTACGAATTCCTGTTCTAAAGTGACCTCCCCATTTTTAATCCTTTTGTACCAAGCTCTCTTTTTACCTATAAGGTTCTTCAAATTCTTTGTTATCCACTTTGGGTCATTAGTATACGATCTATTCAATTTGTATGGTATACTACGTTCCTGTGCTTTGTTTAGAATATTCTTAAATAAGTTATATATTGAATCCACATCGAAATCCCCATTTAAGTCACCTATCGCTGGGTTCATGTCTCGCTCCAAGACCGGCCCACACCCCATACCCAAGCCTTTCCAATCAATTTGACCCAAAAAATTTCTTAGGCTATTAAAATCAGCTTTTCGAAAATCTGGCACTTTAACAGAATTTTCTCCTACTGGTCTATTCCATTCTATGCTAAATCTGATTTCTTTGTGATCACTGCTCCCTAGCTCACTCCCTATTTCGATGTCATTAATTTGCGTTTCCCTGTTAGTTAACACTAAATCTAAAATATTATTTTCCCGTGTTGGTTCCTTAATGTGTTGCGTAAGAAAGCAATCGTCAATTAATTCTAGAAAATCTTCTGCTTCACTATTCCCTGTTTTGTTCAACCAGTTTATTCCGCTAAAATTAAAGTCACCCATGACATAAATACTGTTAGATCTAGATGCTCTAGATATTTCATCCCATAGATGCTTTGCTTCCATTCTGTCTAAATTTGGTGGCCTATATATTACTCCTATTATAATATTATTAGCTTTTTCGTTTAATTCAATCCAAATAGTTTCTGAGTGTGGCTCTGTTTTGATTCCCTCTTTGAGACTACATTTCAAATAGTCCCTAACATATATGGCTACTCCACCTCCTCGTCTAATATATCTATCTGTGTGAAATAGTTTAAATCCATATATTTGATATTCAGCTAATAGTTCTCTATTTTCTACATTCATCCACGTTTCGGTAAGTGCAATAATATCTATTTTTTCTGTGCAGACAAGAGCATTTAATTCGTTAATTTTATTTCTTAGACTTCTACTGTTAGTGTAATATACCCTAAGTGAATTGTTATTTTGCGGACCTTCTCTTTCCCTGATCGTTTTGCCAATTCCTTTCTCCCACAAACACATACTTTTATTACCTCCTTCCTCCAAATCAATTCCCATACCTCTATCTACTAACAGTTTAAACCCAAACATAACACCTCTAACCACTTCTTCTAGCGAGTTCGCAACAGCAACAACCCCAGCTCTCGATAGATGCACCCCATCACGAGCATACATTTCATTTCTTCCATAGAAGTGTTCCCAGTTGTCTATGAAAGATATTGCATTGTTTGATTTGCAATATCTTTCCAGCCGGCAATTGACACCAAGTGCCCTCGATATCCATTCATTTCCCACTCCCTTTCTTGGAAGAATGCCACATATGATCGGGATTCCTCCCTTGCTCCTAACTAACTCTATGGCTGTTTTATACCTCTGAATCAGTTCCTCACTCCTGACTCGACCAACATCATTTCCTCCCACGCTAATGCAAATAATGGGATTGTTCCCATTACCAGCCATAATATCATTCATGTTGTTTATAATATCACCAATGCCAGCTCCGGGATAGCAAACCCTTAACCTGTTCCCCTATCTCTAGCACAAAACGTTCTATCCAAATACAGTATTCGATCTATTCAATTTGTATGGTATACTACGTTCCTGTGCTTTGTTTAGAATATTCTTAAATAAGTTATATTGAATCCACATCGAAATCCCTATTTAAGTCACCTATCGCTGGGTTCATGTCTCCCTCCAAGACCGGCCCACACCCCATACCCAAGACTTTCCAATCAATTTGACCCAAAAAATTTCTTAGGCTATTAAAATCAGCTTTTCGAAAATCTGGCACTTTAACAGAATTTTCTCCTACAGGTCTATTCCATTCTATGCTAAATCTGATTTCTTTGTGATCACTGTTCCCTAGCTCACTCCCTATTTCGATGTTATTAATTTGTGTTTCCCTGTTAGTTAACACTAAATAAGAACATAAGAAGAACATAAGAACAAAGGCAACTGCAGAAGGCGTATTGGCCCATACGAGGCAGCCTAGTTATAACCACCCAATCCCACTCATATACACGTCCAACCCATGCTTGAAACAATCGAGGGACCCCACCTCCACAATGTTACGCGGCAATTGGTTCCACAAATCAACAACCCTGTTACTGAACCAGTATTTACCCAAGTCTTCCCTAAATCTGAACTTATCCAATTTATACCCGTTGTTTCGTGTTCTGTCTTGTGTTGATACTTTTAATACCCTATTAATATCCCCTTTATTATGTCCATTCACCCACTTGTAAACCTCTATCATGTCACCCCTAACTCTTCGCCTTTCCAGTGAATGCAACTTAAGCTTTGTTAATCTTTCTTCATATGAAAGATTTCTAATTTGGGGAATTAACTTAGTCATCCTACGCTGGACACGTTCAAGTGAATTTATATCCATTCTATAATATGGCGACCAAAACTGAACTGCAAAATCTAAATAAGGCCTAACTAGAGCAAGATATAGCTTGAGAACCACACCAGGTGTCTTGTTACTAACGCTGGGATTAAAAAATCCAAGTGTCCGATTTGCCTTATTACGAACATTTATGCATTGATCCTTTTGTTTTAAATTCTTACTAATCATAACTCCCAGATCCCTTTCGCAATCCGACTTCGCAATCTCAACACCATCTAGCTCGTATCTTGTAACTCATCATCATTACCTAACCTCAGAACTTTACATTTATCAGCATTAAACTGCATCTGCCAATCATTTGACCATTTCAAAACCCTATCTAGATCAACTTGAAGTGATAGTGAGTCCTCCTCCGAATTAATTTCCCTACCGATTTTCGTATCATCGGCAAATTTGCAAATGTTGCTACTCAAACCTGAATCTAAATCATTTATATATTATAAACAACAGAGGTCCCAGGACAGAGCCTTGAGGCACTCCACTTAGAACATTTTCCCACTCTGACTTGACTCCATTTACACTAACTCTCTGTTTACTTTGGTATAGCCATGCCCTAATCCAGTTTAATATAGCACCCCCAATACCATGAGCCTCTATCTTTTTAATCAGTCTTTCATGTGGCACTGTATCAAAAGCTTTGCTAAAGTCAAGGTACACAACATCACAATCCTTACCACTATCAACTGCCTCAACTATGCTAGAATAAAAAGATAACAAATTTGTTAAACATGAATGGCCATTTATAAAACCATGTTGCGACTCAATTATTAATTTATGTTTTCAAGATGAAGACGAATTTTATTTGCTATTATAGATTCGAGCAACTTTCCACAATAGACGTTAGGCTAATTGGTCGATAGTTAGACGCAAGTGATCTATCTCCTTTCTTAAAAACTGGTATCACATTAGCAACTTTCCAAAACTCTGGCACTCTGCCTGACTCTATTGATTTATTAAATATGGTTGACAGTGGGACACAAAGCTCCTCTTTGCATTCTTTAAGCAAACACTGCAAACACTTCCCTGGCAAACACTTCATCCGGCCCTGGGGATTGTTTGGTTTGAGTTTTACTATTTGTTTAAGAACATCCTCCCTCGTAACTGTTAAACTCGTCAACCTGTCCTCGTCCCCACCCACATAGACTTGTTCGGCTGAAGGCATATTGTTAAGTTCCTCTTTAGTAAATACAGATACAAAATATTTATTAAAAAACTACTCATCTCTTCATCACTATCTGTTATTTGACCTGTCTCAGTTTTAATGGACCTATCCTTTCCCTAGTCTTAGTACGATATAACTGAAAAAACCCTTTAGGATTTGTCTTTGCTTGCCCTGCTATGCGAACTTCATAGTTTCTTTTTGCTTTCCTTATCTCTTTTTTAACACTTCTAACCAGTTGTACGAATTCCTGTTCTAAAGTGACCTCCCCATTTTTAATCCTTTTGTACCAAGCTCTCTTTTTACCTATAAGGTTCTTCAAATTCTTTGTTATCCACTTTGGGTCATTAGTATTCGATCTATTCAATTTGTATGGTATACTACGTTCCTGTGCTTTGTTTAGAATATTCTTAAATAAGTTATATATTGAATTCACATCGAAATCCCCATTTACGTCACCTATCGCTGGGTTCATGTCTCGCTCCAAGACCGGCCCCCACCCCATACCCAAGACTTTCCAATCAATTTGACCCAAAAAATTTCTTAGGCTATTAAAATCAGCTTTTCGAAAATCTGGCACTTTAACAGAATTTTCTCCTACAGGTCTATTCCATTCTATGCTAAATCTGATTTCTTTGTGATCACTGTTCCCTAGCTCACTCCTTATTTCGATGTCATTAATTTGTGTTTCCCTGTTAGTTAACACTAAATCTAAAATATTATTTTTCCGTGTTGGTTCCTTAATGTGTTGCGTAAGAAAGCAATCGTCAATTAATTCTAGAAAATCTTCTGCTTCACTATTCCCTGTTTTGTTCAACCAGTTTACTCCGCTAAAATTAAAGTCACCCATGACATAAATACTGTTAGATCTAGATGCTCTAGATATTTCATCCGATAGATGCTTTGCTTCCATTCTGTCTAAATTTGGTGGCCTATATATAACTCCTATTATAATATTATTAGCTTTTTCGTTTAATTCTATCCAAATAGTTACTGTGTGTGGCTCAGTTTTGATTCCCTCTTTGAGACTACATTTCAAATTGTCCCTAACATATATGGCTACTCCACCTCCTCGTCTAATATATCTATCTGTGTGAAATAGTTTAAATCCCTGTATTTGATATTCAGCTAATAGTTTTCTATTTCTACATTCATCCACGTTTCGGTAAGTGCAATAATATCTATTTTTCTGTGCAGACAAGAGCATTTAATTCGTTAATTTTATTTCTTAGACTTCTACTGTTAGTGTAATATACCCTAAGTGAATTGTTATTTTGAGGCCCTTCTCTTTCCCTGATCATTTTGCCAATTTCTTTCTCCCACAAACACGTATTTTTATTACCTCCTTCCTCCAAATCAATTCCCATACCTCTATCTCCTAACAGTTTAAACCCAAACAAACACCTCTTACCTCTTCTTCCAACGAGTTCGCAACAGCAACAACCCCAGCTCTCGATAGATGCACCCCACCACGAGCATACATTTCATTTCTTCCATAGAAGTGTTCCCAGTTGTCTATGAAAGATATTGCATTTGATTTGCAATATCTTTCCAGACGGCAATTGACACCAATTGCCCACGACATCCATTCATTTCCCACTACCTTTCTTGGAAGATTGCCACATATGATCGGGATTCCTCCCTTGCTCTTAACTAATTCAATGGCTGTCCTGAATCTCTGTATTAGTTCCTCACTCCTAACTCGCCCAACATCATTACCCCCTGCACTAATACAAATAATGGGTTTGTTTCCATTTCCCGTCATAATATTATTCATTTTCCAACAATATCACCAATTCCAGCTCCCGGATAGCAAACCCTTAATCTGTTCCCCCTATCTCTGGCACAAAACGTTCTGTCTAAATACCTCACCTGGGAATCTCCCACAACCAAAATTCCCTTCGATTCTCCCTTTTCCTTTCGAGCAGTTTGAGGGACCTGCGCTTCAATGCTCCTCGTTGCTTTGCCTCCTCTTTGAACAACAGGTTAACCACAGACAACGCTTCGATTAATAAATCCCAGTGTCCTATTCGCCTTATTACGAACATTCATGCATTGATCCTTTTGTTTTAAATTCTTACTAATCATAACTCCCAGATCCCTTTCGCAATCTCAACACCATCTAGCTCGTATCTTGTAACTCTATCATCATTACCTAGCCTCAGAACTTTACATTTATCAGCATTAAACTGCATTTGCCAATTATTTGACCATTTCAAACCCTATCTAAATCAACTTGAAGTGATAGTGAGTCCTCCGAATTAATTTCCCTACCGATTTTCGTATAATCGGCAAATTTGCAAATGTTGCTACTCAAACCTGAATCTAAATCATTTATATATATTATAAACAACAGAGGTCCCAGGACAGAGCCCTGAGGTACTCCACTAACAACATTAATCCACTCTGACTTAACCCCATTTATACTAACTCTGTTTCCTTTGGAATAGCCATGCCCTAATCCAAGTTAATATAGCACCCCAATACCATGAGCTTCTATTTTTTTAATTAGTCTTTCATGTGGCACTGTATCAAAAGCTTTGCTAAAGTCAAGGTACACAACATCACAATCCTTACCACTATCAACTGCTCAACTATGCTGGAATAAAAAGTTAGCAAATTTGTTAAACATGAACGGCCATTTGTAAAACCATGTTGCGACTCATTTATTAATTTATGTTTTTCAAGATGGAGACGAATTGTATTTGCAATTATTGATTCAAGTAACTTTCCCACAATACACGTTAGGCTAATTGGCCGATAGTTTGACGCAAGTGATCTATCTCCTTTCTTAAAAATTGGTACCACATTAGCTACCTTCCATGACTCTGGCACTCTGCCTGACTCTATTGATTTATTAAATATGGTAGACAGTGGCTCGGAAAGCTCCTCTTTGTATTCTTTAAGCACCCTGGCAAACACTTCATCCGGCCCTGGGGATTTGTTTGGTTTTAGTTTTTCTAATTGTTTAATTACATCCTCCCTGGTAACTGCTAAACTAGTCAACCTGTACTCATCCCCACCCAAATAACGAGGAGCATTGAAGCGCAGGTCCCTCAAACTGCTCGAAAGGAAAAGGGAGAATCGAAGCGAATTTTGGTTGTGAGAGATTCACAGGGAGGTATTTAGATAGAACGTTTTGTGCCAGAGACAGGGGGAACAGATTAAGGGTTTGCTATCCGGGAGCTGGAATTGGTGATATTGTTGGAAACATGAATGATATTATGACGGGAAATGGGAACAAACCCATTATTTGTATTAGTGCAGGGGTAATGATGTTGGCCGAGTTAGGAGTGAGGAACTAATACAGAGATTCAGGACATTGGGTGTTATAAATAGGAGCTGCCTCGTATGGGCCAATAGGCCTTCTGCAGTTGCCTTTGTTCTTATGTTCTTAAGTATCAACTCAAGACAGAACACGAAACAATGGGTATAAATTGGATAAGTTTAGATTTAGGAAAGACTTGGGTAAATACTGGTTCAGTAACAGGGTTGTTGATTTGTGGAACCACTTGCCGCGTAACGTGGTGGAGGTGGGGTCCCTCGATTGTTTCAAGCGCGGGTTGGACAAGTATATGAGTGGGATTGGGTGGTTATAAATAGGAGCTGCCTCGTGTGTTAACCGGAGCTCGTAAGTGTTGTTATATTATCATAGCAATATGGAAGTTGTAGTGAAGGACCTGGTGACTCTAGTGGGAGCCCTGAGGACAGAGTTGGACTCTCTGCGGGAGAAGGTGCGTCAGCTGAAAGAACAACGAGAATAACGAAGGAGGAGACCAGTAGTAAAGGGACCTCGTCTTGGAGAGTTGTGAAAGACAGGGGCCTTAAGAAGACTTTGATAAAGCCGCCTTCAAACGCCAAAGCAACTTCTAATTCATTTGACGTTTTGGAGGACGAGTGCTGCGGTGAGACTGCGGATCGCGCAAAAGGGAAAGCAACGAAGAGCAAGGAAGCGCAGGCCCCTCAGCGAGTAAAGGAAGTACCTAAGCAAACCTTAGTTGTGGGAGATTCCCAGATCAGGTATTTGGATAGAACGTTTTGTGCTAGAGATAGGGGAACAGGTTAAGGGTTTGCTATCCCGGAGCTGGCATTGGTGATATTATGAACAACATGAATGATATTATGGCTGGAAAATGGGAACAATCCCATTATTTGCATTAGCGTGGGAGGAAATGATGTTGGTCGAGTTAGGAGTGAGGAACTGATTCAGATGTATAAAACAGCCATAGAATTAGTTAGGAGCAAGGGAGGAATCCCGATCATATGTGGCATAACTCCCTTCCAAGAAAGTGAGTGGGAAATGAATGGATATCGAGGGCACTTGGTGTCAATTGCCGCTGGAAAGATATTGCAAATCAAATGCAATATCTTTCATAGACAACTGGGAACACTTCTATGGAAGAAATTAAATGTATGCTCGTGATGGGGTACATCTATCGAGACCTGGGGTTGTTGCTGTTGCGAACTCGTTGGAAGAAGTGGTTAGAGGTGTTTGTTTGGGTTAAACTGTTAGTAGATAGAGGTATGGGAATTGATTTGGAGGAAGGAGGTAATAAAAATACGTGTTTGGGAGAAAGAAATTGGCAAAATGATCAGGGAAAGAGAAGGGCCTCAAAATAACAATTCACTTAGGGTATATTACACTAACAGTAGAAGTCTAAGAAATAAAATTAACGAATTAAATGCTCTTGTCTGCACAGAAAAAATAGATATTATTGCACTTACCGAAACGTGGATGAATGTAGAAAATAGAGAACTATTAGCTGAATATCAAATAAATGGATTTAAACTATTTCACACAGATAGATATTAGACGAGGAGGTGGAGTAGCCATATATGTTAGGGACAATTT
>NC_091237.1:1956019-2006019 GCF_040958095.1 Procambarus clarkii
TCCTCTCTCTCTCTCTCTCTCTCTCTCTCTCTCTCTCTCTCTCTCTCTCTCTCTCTCTCTCTCTCTCTCTCTCTCTCTCTCTCTCTCTCTCTCTCTCTCTCTCTCTCTCTCTCTCTCTCTTCTCTCTCTCTCTCTCTCTCTCTCTCTCTCTCTCTCTCTCTCTCTCTCTCTCTCTCTCTCTCTCTCTCTCTCTCTCCCTCTCTCTCTCTCTCTCTCTCTCTCTCTCTCTCTCTCTCTTCTCTACCGTACTGTATGATATCTGATGTTTGACTAACGTCTTCGAGAAGAAAGATACTGGCCGATAAATTTCATCCTTTTGCTGTATCAATACAGCTCTGGCCCGTACATCACTAGCATCCACGAACAATGCAAACGGTGGTCCAAAATCCGGAGACACTAACACAGCCCGCCTCTGTCAATAATCTCTAGGTTTTCTCAAATGCCTCTTGCGCTATTCCGTTCCATTCCCGTTCTTATTCCTAGACATCAAACTTGTCATAGGAGTGGCTAAGGTGGAATAATTCTTACAAACTTCCTGTAATATCCGATCATACCTAAGTATGATCAACTTAGCAACTCCTTCCTTCCTTTCTTTGGGTTCTGGGAAGTTATCGATGGCTTCCACTTTTGATCTCACTGAAGCAACCTCACCTTGCCCTACCACATAACCTAGGTATTCCAGGTGGGCTCTCCCGAACTCACTTTTCGCCAAGTTAATTGTCATGTTGGCCTTTTCTGACCAGTCGAACAAATACAGTAGTCGGTTCACATGATCTCTTTAGGAGTCTGCAAATAACACAATATTGTCGATGTATGTTGTACAACCCGTTACACCTTGCACCACCTAGCTCATCACACGTTGGAAACATGGTCTTCTTCTAAGTGGCCCAACTTCTCTTGCACCTTGGCTAGGCTGTCCACGTCGGACACCTTCGCTCCATCAGTCCTCTCTACTTACTGTTTCCTCTCATCATTTCTTCTTGCATCCCACACGTCAAGAGATAGACATCTACCGTGTGTACCTCCTCTGTCGTCCTCTTACTTCAGTTCGTCATCCTCACGCTTCAGTCTGTCGCCATCATACTTTAGTCTCTCGTCATCATACGTCACTCTCTCGTCTTCATCGACGATCCCTTCTCTCATTTTCTCAAATCCACTCCTCTGGAAAACAAAGTGTGCGTCTTAGTAGATATGATGGAGCAGCAGAAGAGGTACTTCTCATTATAACCACACAATTCAAGATACTTTTCTTCCTATTCTAGACACTTTAATCTTTGAACTGACAAAACGTTTATTTACAGACTGGAAATCTGTTTTCTGTGCTCACTGTTGACTCACCATGTTGTGCTCACTGTTGACTCACCATGTTGTGCTCACTGTTGACTCACCATGTTGTGCTCACTGTTGACTCACCATGTTGTGCTCACTGTTGACTCACCATGTTGTGCTCACTGTTGACTCACCATGTTGTGCTCACTGTTGACTCACCATGTTGTGCTCACTGTTGACTCACCATGTTGTGTTCACTGTTGACTCACCATGTTGTGCTCACTGTTGACTCACCATGTTGTGCTCACTGTTGACTCACCATGTTGTGTTCACTGTTGACTCACCATGTTGTGTTCATTGTTGACTCACCATGTTGTGTTCACTGTTGACTCACCATGTTGTGTTCACTGTTGACTCACCACGTTGTGTTCACTGTTGACTCACCATGTTGTGTTCATTGTTGACTCACCATGTTGTGTTCACTGTTGACTCACCATGTTGTGTTCACTGTTGACTCACCACGTTGTGTTCACTGTTGACTCACCATGTTGTGTTCACTGTTGACTCACCACGTTGTGTTCACTGTTGACTCACCACGTTGTGTTCACTGTTGACTCACCACGTTGTGTTCACTGTTGACTCACCACGTTGTGTTCACTGTTGACTCACCACGTTGTGTTCACTGTTGACTCACCATGTTGTGTTCACTGTTGACTCACCATGTTGTGTTCACTGTTGACTCACCATGTAGACAAAAAGCACTACCTAACTTTCACGTAATATGTTTATAAGTACGAGAATATTTTATATATAAGCATGAGTCTCCAGCAGCCTCAACACCTCGTTGTTCCTGACTCACCACTCCATCATTAGTCTTTCCAACATTCATCTTGTTTGTCCAACTTGTCCTTTTACAAATTACACAAATTCCAAAATTGAAGTGGACAATAAATTTGTATTTTGAATTCAGGCGATATTTAGCCGTAGCGCATACGAGCGAAAAGCGACGTTTGTCCTCAATCTATATACACCTCTCTCCTTGTCAATAAATTATTGATATATTGTTCTGCGTATCTTAGTCTTTTCAGTCTCGCTTATATTACAGATTCGTAGAAATTCTCAGTTTTAAACATTACTTTGAAGAATTGCAGACAATTTACAAATCTCTAATTATTGTTAATGCTCTCGAGTGGATATTATTAATATATTTTTTAATCAGGCTGCAGATAATGACATGCAGGAGCAGGAGCAGGAACTGAGCTTTCTACTGCATGAACCTCATTTGAGGTCAATGGGCAAGAAGATTTGCTTCAATAATGGCGCCTCCATCACCCTCAACTTGTCTTTTAGTAAGTAACTATAATATAATGCATACTGAATGATGGCAGAATATTGTCAATCACATATGCTAGATAACAACAGAAGAAAACACACACACACATGCTGTTGCAATGTAGGATAACAACATCAGGTAAATTGTGTATTTGTTTGTTATGAACTTATCTACGTTGCCAAATCGACTTGAAACCACAGCTGAGGGCATTCTTGGTCAACAAATCAAAAGTAAATGATTAGTGTATTGTATAATATATTTCGAAGTAATGTTTTATAACCGTGCAGGCTACAGTCAGCTCCGGTTGACGGATTAGGTATATTACTTAACTATCCAAGTAAATACATATTGCTCTAATTAAATGGTTGTGAGAGAAGCACCTTAAGATACAGCTATTATAACATGCTCGCCTCACCTCTTGCATACCCATCGTGCAATGGTCAACTGTCCCAGACTGTGGCGTTGTGTTTACGAGTAGTCTTTTCCCCTTACTTCTAATTCAGATTCCTTCATCTGCCTTACGAACTCGTCGTTACCTCTCCGACCAGTATGTAGGGTGGATGACTGTCAGTCATCAACCCTACACACCCAGTCAATCATCGATCATCCACACCATATGCCAATACTTCATTAAACATCAAACCGCACCATGTACTATCCATTGTCAGCAAGCCATCCCCCATGTGCAGTCAATTGTCAGACACCCAACCTACATGTCCAGCTCTCACCCCCCACCCCCACATGTTCAGTCCATTGGTAGTCATCAAATTCACACGTCCAGTCCATTGTCAGTCATCAAATTCACCCATACAGTCCATTGTCAGTCATCAAATCCACACGTCCAGTCCATTGTCAGTCATCAAATCAACACGTCCACTCCACAAGTCATCTACTCCACATGTCCAGTCTATTGTAAACCTTTCTGTTATCCCATTTTAACTATTGTGGACGTCATAATCTGCCTGTATCATTCATACACTGTCTCTCACATCTATCATACAATGTATTTCAATGTGAGAATGCAACAGCATAAAAAATACCACCAACAATAAGTGTGCATGTTGTGTCAGTACCACCAACAATTAGTGCGCAAGCCGTGTTAATACTACTGGTAATGAGTGTACATTTTGTCAATACTACCAATAATGTGTGTGTATGTATGTGTGTGTGTGTGCTGTGTCATTATTACCAATACTGAGTTTACATGCTGTGTCAATGCTACTAACAAATGAACATGCATGGGTGTCAATACTACTAACAATACACATGCATGCTGTGTCAATACTACCAACTATTAGCATGAATGCTGTAGCAATACTTCCAACAATTAGCATGCATGCGTTCGTTGTGAATTTGCTGTTAATTGTTGAGATAAGTTGACTGTATAAATTAGGAAATTATTTAAAGTCATATAAAACTTTGGTGAGATTTAAATTGTATTTAATATTTTTTAATTTTAATTTAGGGTGTCCAGTGATGTTGAGCGTTCAGATTCAGATTTAATTTCGATTATTTAATTTGACTATTTTGATCTGTGTTCCACGGGACAGTCACTTGGATGCTCATGTGCTCTGCACCAACATATTTGGTACACATACCTAAATATATAAGATACACATATAACTGACCTCGGCAACACTGCCATGGAATCTGGACTAGAACTTATTTCAAGTATTGCTATTATTCTACTCTGTGTAATTACTGGATAGTATACATTCAGGTTAGTATTATTTATGTTTTTAAAGCTATAGCTGGCAATGAAGCATGGACGTAACATTAAATCTGGAAGATCCCAATATGGCCGCTCTGACGTCTTTCCTTGGTAGGTGAACATATGTCGTCAGAATTCTTCTTGTCGTCAAAATTTTGGCTAAGATAAACGTAAAGAACACATGATTATATTATAATTATTTTCGCTATGGGATTATCACTAAATAACCCTACTTACTGATAGATTATATTTCATTCATCGTAACTTCACTCGACAATTATCTTAAACTACTTAAGCACAACCAAACTTGGCCAAAATAAGAATGTACAAAGACTAATTAGGGTTTCACTTATCTATTGCTGACCCCCTCCCCGCTCAGCTCGTTGTCGCCGTGTGGGGGCTTCGTGGGCGGCTGCCGGAGTGTGATGCTCCTTAGGACAGTCCTCTGTCCTTTTCTAGCCTTGTGCTCCTGCTGCCGTCCTCTCCAATTCTGCTGGGCACCTTTTCCTTTTCCTTCTGTTTCGTTTTTCTCCCCCCTCTTCTCCTATCTGCTTGCCGTTTCCTGCCGACCTTTTGCTCGTTCTGGTTCTTCCATGGACTTCTTCTATTTTGACGCCCGGGTGCTTGAGGAGGCATACTCATGCACCCGTAGAACTGCAGTATCCGACGTCGAGAGCGAGGGGAACCTTTTATTGTCAATCCCCACTTCGTCACTGAACCCGATCTCGACGGACTGTCGGTTTCTTAAGGTGGCGTTTGTGGGGCGTATACTCACGACGCACCCCTAGGAGGCCCCGACAAGATCGGCGATAGCTTCTTGTTGGGTGTCCTGCCTCTAAATGTGGCTCCATGGTGGGTGTGGGGGCACATTCGTGAGTGAATTCTTCTTTTCGTCAAGATGATAACCCCTGTTTCGGCTGCTTCTGGCTTACCTTCTCAGGCTCGTGGGGTGGGCGACCAAGCCCCCGAGTCGGTCCGTATTGGAAGACCGGGCTCTGTAGCCTCCGCTGCATTGGGCCCCGACCTTGCTCCTCCTTTGGCCTCTCTGACTCCTTTCCCTGGCTCCCCTCCCTCCTCTGTGGTTGGGTCGAGCCCCAAGCCCCCAGTGGTGACTACCTCGTCCCCTGGCGCGGCTCCTTCTCTAGTTGTAACTACTGCGCCTTTTAACCCCTCTCTCTCTGGGGGTTCTCACCGCCGTCCTCGTCACGGCCGCCCTCGCTCGATTCCTTCCAGTTCTGCTACCTATCAAGCCTTGTTTTGTTTGGTCCCGCTTCGTGGGCCAAATATTTTGATCTCCTCCCTCTTGATTCTGCGCCTCCTGACGATTTCTCCCTTCATCGACATCTCATTGATTCCATGGATGCCTCCATTACTGTCAACCCCACTCGTCTCGGTACACGTGTCGTTGCTGCTCCTTCTCAGGATGCTGCTTCCCGCTTAGCTGCCTTATACTGCCTTGGCGAGACCCCCGTTCGGGTCTCGAAGAACGCTCAGTTGAATGCCAGTGTTGGCACTATTTTGCTCCAGCCCCATGTTGCAACCGGTGTTCGGGACCTGCGCGACTGCCACGACGATATTCGACATATCCTCGCTGCCCAGGGCCATTCTATTCTCCAGGTGGACACGTTTACTCGTCCCCCTCGTGGTGGTCGCCGTCAACCCCTCCGGGTTGTGAAGATTACCTTTGATGGTAGGACCCTTCCACCCTATGTCATTCTTGCTGGTGCCAGGTGCTCTGTCCAGGAGTACATTCCTTCTCCTCGGCTCTGCAACAAGTGCTGGAGGTTTGGGCATGGTGCCCTCCGCTGCTCCGGGACTGTCTCTCTCTGTCCTTTGTGTGGTGGCGAAGGTCACTCTAAGTCGGAATGCACTTCTCCCCAGGCTCGTTGCCTCAACTGCGGTGAGGCCCATCCTACCTTCTCCCGTGCGTGTGTCCATTACAAGCTTGAGGCAGCCGTCCTCAACCTGAAGCACCGGGAGCGTTTATCTTTTCCTGAGGCGAGGCGCCAGGTTCGCCGGCTCCCGCCTTATGCTAATATCTCTTATGCTCGCGTGTTGCGCTCTTCCTCTCCTCGTCCTTCCCGCCTTCCTCAGACTCACAACCGTTTCCGGGCCTTGGACCCTGATGCGCCCACTGCCCCCTCCTCTGTTCCTTTGGGTTCTCTCCCGAAGGATCCTCCTCCTGGTCCTCTGTCTGGGGTTCCCCTTCCTTCTACCCGGTCTGTCGTGTCTTCTTCCTCGTCCCCCTCCGATCCTCCTTCCCATCCTCTTCCTCCATCTATCGGCTCTCCCCACCACCTGTCGGTGCGGGCGGATGTCCATCGCTCTCCTAACGGCCGTCGTGTGTGCTCTCGTTCGGCTTCTCCTGTTGAGACACTGGAATCCGTTGCCCGGTACGTAGTTGCTGGGACACCGGTCTCTTTAAGTCAGAAGCGTAAGCCTGGCCTCCTTCCTCTTCCCCGGCGGGTAAGAAGGCTTCGCTTTCTTCCTCAGCTCCTCCTTCTGGCTCTGTTGCTCCTTCCCCTCCCGTTTCAGTGCTTGCGTCCCCTGTTCCTGCTATGGAGGTTTCTTTGGCCCCTGCTTCCCTTTCGGTTGCTGCTCTTGCTGGGGTGCGCTCCCCTCTTTCTACTCCCCCTCCTCCTGCTGCTGTCCTTGCCGGCTCCTCTCCGTTGTCTCCTCCTCCTCCGGACCCTGCCCGCCCATCTCTGATCTGTTCTCCCGTTTCCTTCCCTCCGTCTTTGCTCAGTTTACCCATGCCCCCTAACCCTGACTTTGCTGACCCTGATATTCTTTAACGTGCTCTGTTGCTCTTTCGCCTTTGTTTCTTCCTTGTTCTCTGTTTTTGTCCTTTCTCTTCTCGTCGTTGTCCATTCTTCAATGGAACGTTCGAGGTTATTACGCCAATTTCCTCGAACTCCAACTTCTGATTTCGCGGTTTTCGCCCCTTTGTGTCTGTCTCCAGGAGCCAATGCTTGGTGCTCGTCCTGGTCGTTTTCGTGGCTATTCCTTTCTCTCCCCCACCCCAGCCATTGCTGGGGCTTCTAATTCTTCTGCTCTCTTGATTCGGGCTGATGTTCCCTTTGTTCCTTTACTTTTTCCTTCGCCTCTCCATTGTTTTGCTGCTCGTATCTTTGTGGGGAAATGGTACACAGTTTGTTCCATTTATCTCCCCCCGAGTGTCCCGCTCTCTCTTCCTGATTTGAAACACCTCCTGGACTCCTTGCCGGAGCCTGTGCTCCTGCTGGGTGACTTCAATTGTCGTCATTCTCTTTGGGGTGACGTTCTGACGAATACCCGGGGTCGCCTCCTTGAGCCGTTTCTCCTCTCTTCTTCCCTGTCTCTTCTGAATTCTGGTGAGCCCACTCATTTGGACTCTCGGACTCGCACCCTTTCTTGTCTTGATCTTTCTCTCTGCTTTTCTTCTCTTTACTTAGATTTCACGTGGCAGGTTCTTGATGACCTCCATGGTAGTGATCATTTCCCCATCCTTGTTTCCTTTTTCTCTTTTCGCCCTTCCCTCTCTTTCCCTAGGTGGCAGTTTGCTAAGGCAGACTGGACCCTATTTACCCTCAGTGCTGCTCTCCCTGACCTCTCCCTTCTGCCTCTCTCTCGCGCTCTCCTCCTTTTTCATGACACTGTCTTCAACGCTGCCCTCCGCTCTATTCCTCGCTCTTCCTCTCGGGGTCCACGGAAGTGCGTTCCCTGGTGGAATGCGGACTGTGCTTGGGCAGTCCGCTGTAAGCGTGCAGCCTGGAAGAGGCACCGCCGTAGGCAGACGACCGATTCTTTTCTTTTCTTTCGGAAAGCGAGTGCGGTGGCCCGTAGGGCCATCCGTACGGCTAAACGTGAATGTTGGGCATCTTATGTCTCAACAATTACGTCCGAGACCCCTCTGGCCCAGATCTGGAAGCGTATCCGCAAGATAGCGGGTAAGTTCGTTCCCGATGTTTCACCGGTCCTTCACCTCCATGATACTCTTGTGGCGGACCCGTTGCAGGTCGCTTCCGAACTGGGTTCACACTTTTATTCTGTTAGCTCTGGTCTTCATCTTCCCCAATCTTTCCTTCTTCGTAAACCTGTCCTTGAGTCTCGTCCTTTAGATTTCTGCACTCATCTTCAGCTTCCCTATAATGATCCCTTCTCTCTCTCTGAACTTCGTTCTGCCCTGGCCCTCTGCGGTTCTACGGCGGCGGGTTCCGATGGTATTCATTATGAGATGCTTCGCCATCTCCCTCCGAGCACGTCTCAGTATTTACTGAGTCTGTATAATCGGATCTGGGAGTCGTCGTCAGTCCCTGAGGACTGGCTCGATGCCGTTGTCCTCCCTGTTCGCAAACCGGGGTCTCTGGGTACTTCCCCTAAGGACTTTCGCCCTATTGCTCTCACAAGTTGTGTCTGCAAACTCTTTGAACGTATGGTTAACGTTCGTCTGATGTGGTTCCTGGAACACCATCACCTCCTCTCCCCTTCTCAATTTGGTTTCCGCAAGTGCCGCAGCACGACAGATGTCCTGGTGAACTTGGAGGTCTATATTCGTACTGCTTTTGCTGCGAAGACCTCCGTTGTTGCCGTCCTTTTTGACCTAGAAAAGGCTTACGACACCACTTGGCGTTATCATATCCTATCTCAACTTCATTCTTTTGGCCTTCGTGGTCATCTCCCTCTCTTTCTCCGCAGCTTCCTCTCTCGTTGTTCCTTTCGGGTGCGCCTTGGTACCGCTCTCTCTCCCTCTTTTCAGCAATACGAAGGTGTGCCCCAGGGTAGTGTTCTGAGCACTACTCTTTTTCTTGTTGCCCTCAATGGTCTTCTTTCCTCTCTTCCTTCTGGTGTCTTCTCCTCTCTCTATGTCGATGATCTTACCCTTTGTTGTCAGGGTGATGATTCGCCTCTCCTTCAACGCCGGCTTCAACTTGCAATTGATGCCGTGTCGTCTTGGGCCACAGGTCATGGCTTCAAGTTCTCTACTTCTAAGACTTGTGCCATGACTTTTACGCGGAAACGGGTTGTTCTTCGTCCCTCTTTGTCATTTTATGGTCATCCCCTTGAATACAAAGATTCCGCGAAGCTTTTGGGGTTATTCCGTGACACTCGTTTGTCTTGGTCTCCCCATACCTCTTACCTCCGTGTTGAGTGCTCTAAGGCCCTTACCCTCCTTCGGGTCTTGTCCCATACTTCTTGGGGGGCAGATAGGCGCACTCTCCTTGCTTTACGTTCTCTCTCGTCCTGTCTAAGCTCGATTATGGTTGCCCTGCTTTACTCGTCTGCTTCTCCTTCTACTCTTCGCCGTCTTGATGCTTTGCACCATACTGGGTTGCGCCTCAGTTCTGGTGCCTTTCGTTCGACTCCCATCCTTAGCTTATATGTTGACACTGGCTTCCTGTCTCTCCAGGACCGCCGTGATCGCTACTGTCTTCGCTATCTTGCGCGGTCCTTGCAACATCCTTCCTCTCGCCTCTGTCGTGCTTTAACTTTTACCCCTCCTGCGGTTCCTGTTCCTCTTCACCACCTCCCTCTTTCTGTCCGGTTATCTCGCCTACAGGATTCTCTCTCCGTTCGTATTTCTGATGTTTCTCCTCGTGTTGTTCCTTCTTTGCCCCCGTGGAGGGTCCCTCTTCCGCGGTTTTGTACTTCCTTGACCCGTATCACTAAAGCTTTTACCCCTCCTACGGTTCTAAAACGCCTTTTCCTCGAGCACTTTTCTTCTCACTCCCGCTCCGTTTCTGTCTTCACCGATGGGTCTAAGTCAGCGGACGGTGTTGGCTACTCTGTTGTTTTTCCTGATCGCACTTATATGTGTCGCTTGCCTCCGGAGACTAGCATCTTTACAGCGGAACTTTATGCTATTCTCTATGCTCTTCGTCTCCTGCTTTCTCGTTGTCAGTCTTCCTTTGTGGTTGTTGTTGACTCTCGTAGTGCCCTCATGGCTCTCGGGTCCTTTAATCCGGTTCATCCAGTAGTTGTCGAGATCCAGCATTGGCTGTTTCTCGTTCACAGTAAATTTAAGTCGGTTGAGTTTTGTTGGGTTCCCAGCCATATTGGTGTGTCTTTAAATGAGCGTGCGGATGCTGCCGCTAAGGAAGCTGTCCGCTCTTGTCCCATCTCTCGTAAAGGCATTCCGTATTCCGACTTTTACCCGGTTATCCATTCTTCAGTCCTTACCCGTTGGCAGGCTTCTTGGTTGTCTGTTACTGGTAACAAGCTACGTACTCTTAAATGTTGTGTTTCCTCGTGGCCGTCCTCCTTCCACCGTAACCGGCGGTGGGAAACAGCTCTGGCGAGGTTGCGTATTGGCCATTCTCGCTTAACCCATGGTCACTTGATGGAGCGCCGCCCTGCTCCTTATTGTCCTAGTTGCATTGTCCCTCTTACGGTCGTGCATGTCCTTCTTGAATGTCCTGACTTCCAGGACGAGCGTGTGTCTTGCTTTCCGACCGCCCCTCGCGGTCACCTGTCCCTCGATAGAATTCTTGGTGACTCGGATACTTCTGATATCGTTCGCCTTATGCGTTTTTGTTCTCGTATTGGCATCCTTGGTGATATTTAGCGCCCTCTGATTATTTTGCGTATTTGATGGTGCTACATAGCCTTCCCGGTTTGGTGCCTTCTTTTGATAATTACTTACTTACTTAAGGCCTTTGTGGTCATTTAATGGCTGGCAACAGGAATGCTCCTGTTTCCATTGGCGGCGTATGAGAGAGTGATTGTGATGTCTTCCCCTCTCATCAGAGACTATATTGTTCAGTTGTTATTGGTCATCCTCCCGGTGATAGACAAGCTTACATTAGCCAAACTGGCACTCTGGCAAATGATGGACATTACAGTAGACAACTTGACGATGATGGTCAAGTTGTAACATGGGTCAGTCTTCCAATGATGAACAGGTTTACACTTGTCAGCCTACCTGGGCTGGGCAGGTAGGGATCACTGGTGTGCACATATGCTCTTCCCTACCCTGAGAAAATAATATTCATGCATGTATTGAATTCTTTATTTAATAAAGATTTACTATCCAATAGGTTTACTCAATCCTACCTCTCAATCAATAATATTACTCAGCCTTTGCCATTGGACATATATTTTACTAGGTTCATTGTTTTTTTTAAGCTTAACCTCAAAATATATTATAAAGTATTCTTCCTGAAGTGTTAATAGCAATTGTTAATTCGTTTTACAGATCATTTAACAAGATAATTGGTCCATCCATAATGTACGGATGTTAAGCAATGGTTTGCCGAACAACGCAATACTGAGCTTCCCGAGTGGCCTAATAAAGACTGCGAAATGAGCCCCAGAGATAATGTACATGAGAACATAGTTAGCAACTGGGCGCCGGGGCAAGAGTGATCCCACTAACGTCTGCTTCAACATACGCAGGCAGACTTGGGGGTTGTCCTGCCACCAACAGGAAACCTGCAGCTAATGTAAAACCCCGTCGCCCTAATGTCCCAGAGGCTGCAGGTTAAACAGCAACGGAAGATGGACAAGATATTGATTCTTTGGGATGATTTCAAACGGAGTTCAAGTTTGTCTGTTTATGTATATGGATTCTTTCTGATTGCTTGATAATAAATGTCTAACAATGTTATGTTGGTTAATCATCTTACAAATACCAAGGCACATCAGATACAGTTTTATAATAATGTATGGCGATGAAGTATATTACTGGACTTTGTTTGATGGACTGTGACTGAAATTATTGTATTTACATACACATTTATAAGTCAGTAATCATTGCTATTTAACCCTAACATTCCTAGGTTTCGCACTTTTTGTTCAGATACCTCAAATTGCCGTTCATCCCTGATAGCAACTGCATATATCAAGGGAGACTGACGGTTGCATTCGAGAATTCCCTGGCCTTCTTCAGGAGAGGTTTTTCTTAGTCCGCCAATCGACGTTTGTCTTTCAAGTTCCCGGATTCTTCCCACCGCTGCACCACAGTCTAACAGTTGGCTTTGTTATTCCAAGTTCTCTAGCCGTGCTGGCGATTGACATGCCTCTCGCATAGCAGCTATTGCCGTCCTTGACATAGCCGTTCGTCGCTGGAGTTCTTCCTTGATACAGAGTTTGCACATTTGAGTAGACTCATGGATTTGTCTGGGGAGAGTGAAGGGCCCACATTCTTTAACCCAAACGACGACTTTTTATTCTAAAGTTTAACAGTTAAACAACCATTGTAAGAAATTGGCTTTTTTAACGAAGCACTAGTTTGTCGAATAACAAATATAATCACGTAGTCCATGTTGAGCATAAAATTTTGGAAACCATTGAAGAAACTATCAGGAAATGAGAAAAGACATTAAATTCAGCTTCCCAGGAAACAGATTAACCAAAGGAAACTACATAAGAAAACTTGCCTAAAATATAAAGGACGATCCAAAATTATTCTATGCCTATATACAAAGTAATACCGAAACCAAGAACTCAGTAGGACCTCTAAAATATGAGACTAACCAAGATATAATGGATGATAGATGGGCAGCAAACACTCTGAAAGAATATTTTGCATCAGTGTTCACACTAGAATGATTGAATGACCTCCCATCACCTACACAAATGTTTGAAGGAGGTGAAGAGAATGAATTAAAGGACATACCAATTACATGCGACGCAATCAGGAAGAGCATTGCCAAACTAAAAGACTCAAAAACTCAAGGTGTGGATAGATTCCAATCCAAAATCGTAAAGGAACTGGCAAATGCATGCCACTGAAACTCTTTTTCAGAAAATCCTTGGACCAAAGGATAGTTCCTCCGGATTAGAAATATGCAAATGTTACCCCTATTTACAAAAACAGACAGAAAAATCGGCACCATCCTGTAACTACCATCCTGTAGTTCAGTGGAGAACACTGTATAAACATCAGAGGTCCGCGGTTGTTCAACGTCCTCCCAGCAAGCATAAGAAATATTGCCGGAACAACCGTGGACATTTTCAAGAGGAAACTAGATTTATTCCTCCAAGGAGTGCCGGACCAACCGGGCTGTGGTGGGTATGTGGGCCTGCGGGCCGCTCCAAGCAACAGCCTGGTGGACCAAACTCTCACAAGTCGAGCCTGGCCTCGGGCCGGGCTTGGGGAGTAGAAGAACTCCCAGAACCCCATCAACCAGGTAACCAGGTACATAACACCCACTAAACACTCGACAGAAACAAGCGGTGAAATGCATGTCAACTTTATTTCCCCCTCTGTTCAGGAATTATACATTCTGTTAACCCCCTCCTAGAGGAGGTGGGACTAATGATATACGAGTTTTCAACAGTAGACGTTATATGCGTGTAGGAGGAATAGTATCCTTTTCAAGCAGAATAACACGATGAGCGGCCCCCTTTATAATGACGACATTAGCACCAGCCGCGCTCAGCTTGGGGCAGAATGGATTGTCACAAACTCTATTCAAATCTGCTATTGTGTATTTAAACAGTAGTAGAGACCAGCTCCTTATTCTCATTCTTGTCATACGTAAAACTGTTATCTTCGATTTCAGGGTGTAAGGCTATGCACTTTGATAAACTGACTCAGTTTTTTAATCGTGTTGATCTTAGCAAAACATCTGCCTCGCAGATGTCAAGCCGACTGCTATCGCTGTATCTATCGATGATTTCTCTGTTGTTTGTTAAGACTTCTCTGTTGATGGTCTGGTGGTGGGAAGAGATTATATGTTCCATCATATTTACATATATGTAAATATGATGGAACTTAATATAAATTTCCACGAAACCAATGGTTTCGTGGAAGACATCATAAGAAGGAAAGTGAAACGCCATGCAACCTCTGAAGAGACAACTAACACAACACCTGTACCCCCTATTAGACTATTTTACAGGAACTTCTTTTCCACAGCTCATAAAACGGAGGTCCTGAAAGATATAGTTAATAGAAACGTTATCTCTACAGACAAAAATCAGAAGATACAACTGACGATTTACTATAAAACCAAGAAAACGGCTAGCCTACTCATGAGAAACTCCAGACACAAAGCAGAACGCTTTAAAAGAGACCAACGTCGTCCTTCAAATGCCCACTTGGGGACTGTAAGTCTCAAAGAGCTTAGTATATAGGCATGACAACAACATCTCTTTCCAGGCGATTAACGATGCATAATCAACAGGGCTCCATTAAGGAACATATTATCTTTCCCACAACCAGACCATAACCAGAGAAGTCTTAACAAAAAACATGGATATCATCGATAGATACAGCGATAGCAGGCGGCTTGATATCTGCGAGGCACTACACATTAAGAAGTCAACACCAGCAATCAACAGCCAATTAATGCACAACTATATTCTACCCACTTCAAGACTCCACTCCAATATAGAAGCATCAAGAAATATGGGCCAATATTATACCCATTGTTTCGTATTCTGTCTTGTGTTGAAAGTTTGTTTTCACCTCATCCAAAACTGTTGTAACATATCACCCCACTTAAATGCAGGTATAAAATGAAAGCTGTTTAAACTCACAGTACCGAAGACATTAATCAGGCAGAACAAGAATTTTTCAAAGCGATTCAAAGTGCAGCCAACCACTCAATCCCACTGAAAAAACATTCCACCGGACACCATAAAGATCATTGGTACTATTGCGAACGTGTCAAAGAACTTAACCATAGACTCAATAGAACAAGAAAGCTATACAAAAAGCAGCCAAGTGACCGCAACAGGATCTTACTTTGTGAGGTCAAGGAACATGTACATCGAGAGACCAGACAAATAAAAGAACAAAAGTGGCTAGAAGTCACAAACTTCTAGCCACTTTTGTTGTGAATGAACACACCTCTCTCGGGGAGATGTGGCAGCAAATTCACCGGGCCAAAAGGAATAAAACACCTAAAGCTCCACACCCCAAAGATCCTCAACAGGAAGCCGAAGTACTGGCAACCAGGTTTGCAGAGAGAGCAGCCAGCAATCAACTTCCACCAGATGTATTAGCAGTACAGACCGGACTAGAGGAAGAAAGGTGGCACAGAATCCTTACAGCATGTGAAGAAGTCTCTGACACTAATGCCCCCTTCACACTGGATGAGCTCAATCAGGCTAAGAAAAACTCCAAGGATACATCCCCTGGAGCCGACAAAATAACCTATAAAATGATTAGAAACCTCGGCCCAGAGGGAGACGCTGCATACCTAAGGTTAATTAATTTAGCCTGGACTTCTCAAACTAGACCTTCTGCTTGGAATAGAGCAGACATAGTGCCGATCCCAAAACCCAAAGATCCAGCTAATCCCAGGCCCATCTCTCTCCAAAGCTGTGCAGCCAAGACGGCTGACAGAATGGCACTCAACAGACTGGAGTGGAAAATGCCTAAACTGCACCATGATATGTATGCCTATAGAAGAGGGGTTGGCACAGTGGAATGTATTACAACTCTGTTAGCCCACTTGAATGACAGACCAGGAATGCTGATATTCCTGGACCTCGAAAAAGCCTTTGAACTGGCTAGCGCCCCAGCTATTCTCTGCTGCCTCATTGACAAAGAGGTCAGAGGCAACCTGCTCTCCTGGACCAAAAACTGTCTCATAAACAGAGAAGCAAGAGTAAAACTTCATGGCACAGTCTCTGAGTACAAAAGACATGAAAATGGTACACCGCAAGGAGGTATTCTTTGCCCTCTTCTCTTCAACTGTTTAATGGAAAGAATAATGAGGTTGAAACTCCCACATCACTGCAGGCTGCTAAACTACGCGGACGACTTTGTCATCATCATAAAAGGAAGGGATGCGGCGCGCCTTGCACCCAAATGCTTAGACTGCATCAGTAAAGAGGCAAAACAGATTGGGATCAAACTCAACCCCTCAAAGTCAAAGGCCATGCCCATAAAAATAGCGAAGCCCAACATCCAACTCACAGTACAGGGTCAACCAATAGAATGGGTCGACACCTAACAGTATCTAGGAATCATCCTGGACACACACATGAATTTTAATGCTGAGGTCACTTACTTGAGAGAGCGAACTGCGGCCCGGACGGCAATCCTCAGGTCGCTAACCTCCCTTTCTGGAGGAGCCAATCTGCAAGTCCTTCGCACATACTATGTACAAGCAGTCAGATCAGTGATCGATTATGCCGCACCTGCACTCACAAATCTATCACACCAACAGTGGAAAAAGCTTGAAGTTGCCCAAAACAATGCTATGAGAGCTGCACTGGGAGCCCCCATGTGGACCAGGCTTGAAACTCTTAGACTGGAGACGGGTTTGCCCTGTCTACAAGAAAGAATATCACAAAGGACAGCTACAATTATCAGTAAGATAATTATTTCTTCTGATCTAATCCCAGTACGGCAGGCTTTGGTGGTTGGACTAGGCCAAAACAATGGAAACTCTTGGGTTGCAAGAGCAGGAAAAGTCCTAAACAGACTACATTTAAAAAACATGATTCTTGATAGAGAGGGTGATCATCCACACCCAAATTACACTCCTTCCGCGCCGTGGGAAGAGCCTACTTTCAAAATAGTAATAGAAAGTCTCCCAATGAAAAAGGCTGCCAATGATCCGACAATCCTAAGGCGCATAATAGAAGAGCAAATGTATAGCATAGCAGTAGCCACCCACATCTTCACAGACGGATCGGTGGACACAATATGAGAGTGCTGGCGCTGCTCTTTGCACGACCAGCGTTCAGGCATATTGGAGACTGGGAGGACTAGTATCATCAACCCAAACTGAGCTGTTTGCCATACAACAGGCATTCGCATATGTGATTGCACAAAACACTCAAAATGCAATCATACACACAGACTCAAAAGCTGCACTTCAAATACTAGGACAAAAACAGTGGAAAGATAATGTGGAAATAATTACCACCATTTTGTATCTTGGAGCAGTCGCTAAAGGCAAAGGACTCAACATAACTTTAAACTGGATCCCATCCCATATTGGAATCCCATTAAATGAAAAAGCTGATGAAATTGCTAAATTGGCAACTCGTCATCCAGTGATACATAAAACAATTCAACCCAGCCTAGAGAACATAAAAAACATCGTCATCCAAAAACTCTCACATCTCAACAAAGCCTACCTGCACCAGAGAATAGCTGAGGGTTCGCCATCTGCAACATGGTATCTTCAGGCAACCAAATTAGAAAGGTTAAATATCCCAAAAGGAATCCACAGGGAAACAGCAGTTAGGCTATATAGACTACGTCTAGGTTACAGATGCAACTGGGAGATTGGTGAACCCCGACAGAGAGAGTGCATCTTCTCAAACTGTCACAGAAAAGCCATTACTTCACTATCTTCTGGAATGTGAAGCAACCAATGACCTTAGAAGAACTTTAAGAGTGCCTGATTCTTGCAGTGGCCACCCTGAAGCCATCAACACAGCCACTCTCCTGGTCAACAAAGGTGTCCAGCAGCTGGACACCCTCATAAAGACTGAAGCAGTATCCTCCCCCGCGATAACAGCTTGATGGTTAAATGCAAGCTCAGAATACTGAAAAAAAAAATTGTACCGTACGGGCCACCTCTTGGGTGGCTTAATCTTTATCAATCAACTCTGTTTAGTGTTTGCAGGTTATAGTTGTGTGTGTCTTTGAAAATGTAATAAGTTATTACGAAACGCATTCAAGGCATTCAATAAAAATGCATTTTGGAGAATTGATTTTTTAATTATCATCGAAATAAATAAATATAAAATAAATAAACAGTGAAAATAAACATAAGAAATATTGAGAAAATTCATGTTAGAATTATTAACGACCTCGACCTCGTCAGCAGGGATCAAGTTCAAGATCCTGCGCCTGTTCAAGATCCTCCCCAAGCCTGTGTCCTGAGCACTCTCCTTTATGGCGGCGAGTCTTGGACATTCCGCACCCCTTGCATTCACCCCTTGGCAGGAAAGACAGCTGAATGCCTACCACATGCGCTGGTTCGGGCACGTTGTGCTTTTGATAGTTGAGAGTATTTCCTTCTTGATTTGTTCCTTAATCTGTGAAAAACTTGGAGGTATTTGAACCTGTACAACAGGTAGAGGAGTGGCAGTTTTTGCTAGTGAGTGCCTTATCATTACCATCTATGGCAATGTGACTTGGAATCCTATTTAGGGTGATTGACAGCCCTACATTTTGGGCTTCTTTTCCTATATGTTGGATTTCTGTCAGGAGTTGTATATTATCTCTGTGCTGACTGAATAACAATGCCTGGAGCGAAGATTTAGAGTCGGTATGAATGATGAAAATTATGTAAATTATTCTCATTGTATAGTTTATGGCCTCTGTTGCGGACTCGACCTTGTCAGGAGGTAGAGTGCCAGTTCCAGCGCCATCTAAGAGTCTGCACCCGAGCTCCCCGGGAATAGTCCATAATGTGAGCAATGCCATCTGGTGGTGGTTATCTAGTACTTGCAAATGGCTAAAGATTCCTGCCTTGGTCAGCCAGAAGGGTAGTTGTGAGTCACTCTGGTGAGGTCCCTCATCAAGACCAGCGCCACCTAGGGTGTGCTACAGAGCACAATGTCAACTCCCCAGTGGGTTAGTGGCATTTCCTAGTTCACCAGTATCGGCGGCTAAGTCACTGATGACGTTTTTGTGTCCACAGAGGTGACGTCTCGGGGAACGGTACTGGAGAGGGCAGTTCATTTTGGGCAGTCTCACTGGAAACGACCAAGTAAGCCGCTGAAGCAGTGTGGTAGCTGCTAGTGCTTTAGTGTTGAAAAGATTGGCAAGAACCGGTTGCGACTGGCCGTAACAGCCTCCTTCAGGGCATATAATTCTGTTTGCAGTGTTGAGCACCCACTATTCAAGCTTCATGATTGGTAGTGTAAACTACCAACTACCCCAGCAGAACCTCTTTCTTGATCAACTGATCCGTCTGTGAAGATGTGCGTCGTTGTAGGTCTTGAGATGGTTTCCATTTGTTCTATGACTTCTCTGAGCCTCTGCGAGTCACATGCTGATCTTTTAACTGGTAATGTGGAGAACTGTTGTGTGCTAGATAATATAACACCATGGATTACGTGCTGTGCACCTCGGATGTATTTTGTCATTATTCTCATGTTATTGTTTTAAATTTAGCGACTCGCACCTGGCTATAGTAGCTCAGAATTTAGCTACTGAATTCTGGAGCCCATGTAGCCTAAACAATGTAAACAAAAAGAAATGTAACTAGTAATTCTCCCTGGTAGCTTTGTAACTATGTTCCTCTCTGGAAGCTTTGTAGGATCTTGGTATTTTTTTTTGAAGGGTGATTTAAATTGCATTGAATAGCAACATTGCATCGTTAAGCGGCTTTGGCAATCGTTTCCTCAACGGAAGCACCATCAGCTTTAAATATTATTTGATTGCTGCCCACCTGGCAGCCATTCTGATGTACGCGACAAATGTGGGAATAAAGCCATTTTCTTGAGGTATAAGACCTACTACAGTGAGGGCATGGGTTTACCGTTCGAACGCGTCTGAATAAACGCCGTTTGGGAGATTTATTATTGATGATTAACTGATGGCAGCAATTCTGGTGTACGTGAGAAATGTGCCGATGAAGCCATTTTAGTGAGGCGTAAGCCCTAGGGCAGTGAGGGCAAGGGTTAGCCCCTTGAGGCCTTATATCATTAGAACCTTCATCAGTATGGGTGAAGGAGGCGTTAGGGTTACCATGACCGGCAGTCAGTTCTGTACGTAAATTTTCAGTGGACTGGCTGTTTGCTTCCTGTTTTTGGGTATCTGGTTGAGGACATTCATTAATTGAAAACAGTTCATGCGGTCGTTGGACTGGCTCCTTCTTGAAAATGAATTTCAGTGATCTCTGGTCATCTGGGTTCTTCTTGTTGACTACATATTGCACATGTCGGCGGGTTGACGATAGTTGACGAGACTTACGCGGTCCAGGAGAGTGGCGTTGACCACAGCTAATGTCACAACTGAGCGCGTGTGCCTTACTTCTGACAAAACCATGTGGCAGTTGACTTTCCTCGAAGGTCTCGCCGAAAATACCCATGGAAATAAAAAATTCTTCAATATTCTTATAAAAATAATTGCAAATGTCATCTATAATTTCTTGCGCTTCAATGCGGTTAAGATCCATTTTAAGTATAATACCGTTATACTTCAAAGTTCAAAAACAAGACAATGTCACTAGCACAGATAGTGTTGACGCCCCGTACACTACGTCTGCAACAACTGTTTGTGTGGAGAACTGTTGTGTGCTAGATAATATAACACCATGGAACACGTAACAACTCACCTGACAAGAAGTCACCTGCTGTGCACCTTAGATGTATTTCATGTCATTATTCTCATATTGTTATTGTTTTAAATTTAGCGACTCAGACCTGGTAAAAGTAGCTCAGAATTTTGCTACTAAAATCTGTAGCCCATGTAGCCTAAACTATAGTCTATACAATGTAAACACAGGAACAAATGTAACTGCAAAAGGCAGAGTTGCCCATAAAAAGGCAGCTCCTACCTATAACGACTTAATAAGAACATAAGAACAAAGGCAACTGCAGAAGGCCTATTGGCCCATACGAGGCAGCTCCTATTTATAACCACCCAATCCCACTCATATACATGTTCAGTAACCCTGTTACTGAACCAGTATTTACCCAAGTCTTTCCTAAATCTAAACTTATCCAATTTATACCCATTGTTTCGTGTTCTGTCTTGTGTTGATACTTTTAATACCCTATTAATATCCCCTTTGTTATGTCCATTAACCCACTTGTAAACCTCTAACTCTTCGCCTTTCCAGTGAATGCAAATTAAGGTTTGTTAATCTTTCTTCATATGAAAAATTTCTAATTTGGGGAATTAACTTAGTCATCCTACGTTGGACACGTTCAAGTGAATTTATATCCATTCTATAATACGGCGACCAAAACTGAACTGCATAATCTAAATAATCCCACTCATATACATGTGCATCCCACGATTGAAATAATCGAGGGACCACACCTCCACCACGTAATGCAGTAATTGGTTCCACAAATGATAAAATTAGTAATTTTAAATTTTTAAGAAAGGAGATAGATCATTACGAACATTTATGCATTGATCCTTTTGTTTTAAATTCTTACTAATCATAACTCCCAGATCCTTTTCGCAATTCGACTTCGCAATCTCAACACCATCTAGCTCGTATCTTGTAACCCTATCATCATTACCTAACCTCCGAACTTTACATTTATCAGCATTAAACTGCATCTGCCAATCCTTCGACAATTTCAAAACCCTATCTAGATCAACTTGAAGTGATAGTGAGTCCTCCGAATTAATTTCCCTACCGATTTTCGTATCATCGGCAAATTTGCAAATGTTGCTACTCAAACCTGAATCTAAATCATTTATATATATTATAAACAACAGGGGACCCAAGACAGAGCCTTGAGGCACCCCACTTACAACGTTTTCCCACTCTGACTTGACTCCATTTATACTAACTCTCTGTTTCCTTTGGTATAGCCATGCCCTAATCCAGCTTAATATAGCACCCCCAATACCATGAGACTGTAACTTTTTAATCAGTCTTTCATGTGGTACTGTATCAAAAGCTTTGCTAAAGTCAAGGTACACAACATCGCAATCCTTACCACTATCAACTGCCTCAACAATGCTAGAATAAAAAGATAACAAATTTGTTAAACATGAACGGCCATTTATAAAACCATGTTGCGACTCAATTATTAATTTATGTTTTCAAGATGAAGACGAATTTTATTTGCTATTATAGATTCGAGTAACTTTCCCACAATAGACGTTTCTTCATATGAAACATTTCTAACCCGGGGAATCAACCCAGTCATCCTACGCTGGACACGTTCAAGTGAATTTATATCCATTCTATAATACGGCGACCAAAACTGAACTGCATAATCTAAATGGGGCCTAACCAAAGCAGGATATAGCTTAAGAACCACACCAGGTGTCTTGTTACTAACGCTTCGATTAATAAATCCCAGTGTCCCATTCGCCTTATTACGAACATTCATGCATTGATCCTTTTGTTTTAAATTCTTACTAATCATAACTCCCAGATCCCTTTCGCAATCCGACTTCACAATCTCAACACCATCTAGCTCGTATCTTGTAACTCTATCATCATTACCTAACCTCAGAACTTTACATTTATCAGCATTAAACTGCATTTGCCAATCATTTGACCATTTCAAAACCCTATCTAGATCAACTTGAAGTGATAGTGAGTCCTCCTCCGAATTAATTTCCCTACCGATTTTCGTATCATCGGCAAATTTGCAAATGTTGCTACTCAAACCTGAATCTAAATCATTTAAATATAATTATAAACAACAGAGGTCCCAGGACAGAGCCCTGAGGTACTCCACTAACAACATTATCCCACACTGACTTAACCCCATTTATACTAACTCTCTGTTTCCTTTGGAATAGCCATGCCCTAATCCAAGTTAATATAGCACCCCCAATACCATGAGCTTCTATTTTTTTAATTAGTCTTTCATGTGGCACTGTATCAAAAGCTTTGCTAAAGTCAAGGTAGACAACATCACAATCCTTACCACTATCAACTGCCTCAACTATGCTGGAATAAAAAGTTAGCAAATTTGTTAAACATGAACGGCCATTTGTAAAACCATGTTGCGACTCATTTATTAATTTATGTTTTTCAAGATGGAGACGAATTGTATTTGCAATTATTGATTGAAGTAACTTTCCCACAATAGACGTTAGACTAATTGGCCGATAGTTTGACGCAAGTGATCTATCTCCTTTCTTAAAAATTGGTACCACATTAGCTACCTTCCATGACTCTGGCACTCTGCCCGACTCTATTGATTTATTAAATATGGTAGACAGTGGCTCGGAAAGCTCCTCTTTGCATTCTTTAAGCACCATGGCAAACACTTCATCCGGCCCTGGGGATTTGTTTGGTTTTAGTTTTTCTAATTGTTTAATTACATCCTCCCTGGTAACTGCTAAACTAGTCAACCTGTCCTCATCCCCACCCACATAGACTTGTTCGGCTGAAGGCATATTGTTAAGTTCTTCTTTAGTAAATACAGATATAAAATATTTGTTAAAAATACTACTCATCTCCTTGTCATTATCCGTTATTTGACCTGTCTCAGATGTTAATGGAACTATCCTTTCCCTAGTCTTAGTTCGATATAACTGAAAAAACCCTTTAGGATTTGTCTTTGCTTGCCCTGCTATGCGAACTTCATAGTTACTTTTTGCTTTCCTTATCTCTTTTTTAACATTTCTAACCAGTTGTACGAATTCCTGTTCTAAAGTGACCTCCTCATTTTTAATCCTTTTGTACCAAGCTCTCTTTTTACCTATAAGGTTCTTCAAATTCTTTGTTATCCACTTTGGGTCATTAGTATTCGATCTATTAAATTTGTATGGTATACTACGTTCCTGTGCTTTGTTTAGAATATTCTTAAATAAGTTATATATTGAAACCACATCGAAATCCCCATTTAAGTCACCTATCGCTGGGTTCATGTCTCGCTCCAAGACCGGCCCACACCCCATACCCAAGACTTTCCAATCAATTTGACCCAAAAAATTTCTTAGGCTATTAAAATCAGCTTTTCGAAAATCTGGCACTTTAACAGAATTTTCTCCTACTGGTCTATTCCATTCTATGCTAAATCTGATTTCTTTGTGATCACTGTTCCCTAGCTCACTCCCTATTTCGATGCCATTAATTTGTGTTTCCCTGTTAGTTAACACTAAATCTAAAATATTATTTTCCCGTGTTGGTTCCTTAATGTGTTGCGTAAGAAAGCAATCGTCAATTAATTCTAGAAAATCTTCTGCTTCACTATTCCCTGTTTTCTTCAACCAGTTTATTCCACTAAAATTAAAGTCACCCATGACATAAATACTGTTAGATCTAGATGCTCTAGATATTTCATCCCATAGGTGCTTTGCTTCCATTCTGTCTAAATTTGGTGGCCTATATATAACTCCTATTATAATATTATTTGCTTTTTCGTTTAATTCTATCCAAATAGTTTCTGTGTGTGGCTCAGTTTTGATTCCCTCTTGAGAGTACATTTCAAATTGTCCCTAACATATATGGCTACTCCACCTCCTCGTCTAATATATCTATCTGTGTGAAATAGTTTAAATCCATTTATTTGATATTCAGCTAATAGTTCTCTATTTTCTACATTCATCCACGTTTCGGTAAGTGCAATAATATCTATTTTTTCTGTGCAGACAAGAGCATTTAATTCGTTAATTTTATTTCTTAGACTTCTACTGTTAGTGTAATATACCCTAAGTGAATTGTTATTTTGAGGCCCTTCTCTTTCCCTGATCATTTTGCCAATTTCTTTCTCCCACAAACACGTATTTTTATTACCTCCTTCCTCCAAATCAATTCCCATACCTCTATCTACTAACAGTTTAAACCCAAACAAACACCTCTAACCACTTCTTCCAACGAGTTCGCAACAGCAACAACCCCAGGTCTCGATAGATGTACCCCATCACGAGCATACATTTAATTTCTTCCATAGAAGTGTTCCCAGTTGTCTATGAAAGATATTGCATTTGATTTGCAATATCTTTCCAGCCGGCAATTGACACCAAGTGCCCTCGATATCCATTCATTTCCCACTCACTTTCTTGGAAGGGAGTTATGCCACATATGATCGGGATTCCTCCCTTGCTCCTAACTAATTCTATGGCTGTTTTATACATCTGAATCAGTTCCTCACTCCTAACTCGACCAACATCATTTCCTCCCACGCTAATGCAAATAATGGGATTGTTCCCATTTCCAGCCATAATATCATTCATGTTGTTCATAATATCACCAATGCCAGCTCCGGGATAGCAAACCCTTAACCTGTTCCCCCTATCTCTAGCACAAAACGTTCTATCCAAATACCTGATCTGGGAATCTCCCACAACTAAGGTTTGCTTAGGTACTTCCTTTACTCGCTGAGGGGCCTGCGCTTCCTTGCTCTTCGTTGCTTTCCCTTTTGCGCGATCCGCAGTCTCACCGCAGCACTCGTCCTCCAAAACGTCAAATGAATTAGAAGTTGCTTTGGCGTTTGAAGGCGGCTTTATCAAAGTCTTCTTAAGGCCCCTGTCTTTCACAACTCTCCAAGACGAGGTCCCTTTACTACTGGTCTCCTCCTTCGTTATTCTCGTTGTTCTTTCAGCTGACGCACCTTCTCCCGCAGAGAGTCCAACTCTGTCCTCAGGGCTCCCACTAGAGTCACCAGGTCCTTCACTACAACTTCCATATTGCTATGATAATATAACAACACTTACGAGCTCCGGTTAACACACGAGGCAGCTCCTATTTATAACCACCCAATCCCACTCATATACTTGTCCAACCCGCGCTTGAAACAATCGAGGGACCCCACCTCCACCACGTTACGCGGCAAGTGGTTCCACAAATCAACAACCCTGTTACTGAACCAGTATTTACCCAAGTCTTTCCTAAATCTAAACTTATCCAATTTATACCCATTGTTTCGTGTTCTGTCTTGAGTTGATACTTAAGAACATAAGAACAAAGGCAACTGCAGAAGGCCTATTGGCCCATACGAGGCAGCTCCTATTTATAACCACCCAATGTCCTGAATCTCTGTATTAGTTCCTCACTCCTAACTCGGCCAACATCATTACCCCTGCACTAATACAAATAATGGGTTTGTTCCCATTTCCCGTCATAATATCATTCATGTTTCCAACAATATCACCAATTCCAGCTCCCGGATAGCAAACCCTTAATCTGTTCCCCCTGTCTCTGGCACAAAACGTTCTATCTAAATACCTCACCTGTGAATCTCTCACAACCAAAATTCGCTTCGATTCTCCCTTTTCCTTTCGAGCAGTTTGAGGGACCTGCGCTTCAATGCTCCTCGTTATTTGGGTGGGGATGAGTACAGGTTGACTAGTTTAGCAGTTACCAGGGAGGATGTAATTAAACAATTAGAAAAACTAAAACCAAACAAATCCCCAGGGCCGGATGAAGTGTTTGCCAGGGTGCTTAAAGAATACAAAGAGGAGCTTTCCGAGCCACTGTCTACCATATTTAATAAATCAATAGAGTCAGGCAGAGTGCCAGAGTCATGGAAGGTAGCTAATGTGGTACCAATTTTTAAGAAAGGAGATAGATCACTTGCGTCAAACTATCGGCCAATTAGCCTAACGTCTATTGTGGGAAAGTTACTTGAATCAATAATTGCAAATACAATTCGTCTCCATCTTGAAAAACATAAATTAATAAATGAGTCGCAACATGGTTTTACAAATGGCCGTTCATGTTTAACAAATTTGCTAACTTTTTATTCCAGCATAGTTGAGCAGTTGATAGTGGTAAGGATTGTGATGTTGTGTACCTTGACTTTAGCAAAGCTTTTGATACAGTGCCACATGAAAGACTAATTAAAAAAATAGAAGCTCATGGTATTGGGGGTGCTATATTAACTTGGATTAGGGCATGGCTATTCCAAAGGAAACAGAGTTAGTATAAATGGGGTTAAGTCAGAGTGGATTAATGTTGTTAGTGGAGTACCTCAGGGCTCTGTCCTGGGACCTCTGTTGTTTATAATATATATAAATGATTTAGATTCAGGTTTGAGTAGCAACATTTGCAAATTTGCCGATTATACGAAAATCGGTAGGGAAATTAATTCGGAGGACTCACTATCACTTCAAGTTGATTTAGATAGGGTTTTGAAATGGTCAAATAATTGGCAAATGCAGTTTAATGCTGATAAATGTAAAGTTCTGAGGCTAGGTAATGATGATAGAGTTACAAGATACGAGCTAGATGGTGTTGAGATTGCGAAAGGGATCTGGGAGTTATGATTAGTAAGAATTTAAAACAAAAGGATCAATGCATGAATGTTCGTAATAAGGCGAATAGGACACTGGGATTTATTAATCGAAGCGTTGTCTGTGGTTAACCTGTTGTTCAAAGAGGAGGCAAAGCAACGAGGAGCATTGAAGCGCAGGTCCCTCAAACTGCTCGAAAGGAAAAGGGAGAATCGAAGGGAATTTTGGTTGTGGGAGATTCCCAGGTGAGGTATTTAGACAGAACGTTTTGTGCCAGAGATAGGGGGAACAGATTAAGGGTTTGCTATGATCCGGGAGCTGGAATTGGTGATATTGTTGGAAACATGAATAATATTATGACGGGAAATGGAAACAAACCCATTATTTGTATTAGTGCAGGGGTAATGATGTTGGGCGAGTTAGGAGTGAGGAACTAATACAGAGATTCAGGACAGCCATTGAATTAGTTAAGAGCAAGGGAGGAATCCCGATCATATGTGGCAATCTTCCAAGAAAGGTAGTGGGAAATGAATGGATGTCGTGGGCAATTGGTGTCAATTGCCGTCTGGAAAGATATTGCAAATCAAATGCAATATCTTTCATAGACAACTGGGAACACTTCTATGGAAGAAATGAAATGTATGCTCGTGGTGGGGTGCATCTATCGAGAGCTGGGGTTGTTGCTGTTGCGAACTCGTTGGAAGAAGAGGTAAGAGGTGTTTGTTTGGGTTTAAACTGTTAGGAGATAGAGGTATGGGAATTGATTTGGAGGAAGGAGGTAATAAAAATACGTGTTTGTGGGAGAAAGAAATTGGCAAAATGATCAGGGAAAGAGAAGGGCCTCAAAATAACAATTCACTTAGGGTATATTACACTAACAGTAGAAGTCTAAGAAATAAAATTAACGAATTAAATGCTCTTGTCTGCACAGAAAAAATAGATATTATTGCACTTACCGAAACGTGGATGAATGTAGAAAATAGAAAACTATTAGCTGAATATCAAATACAGGGATTTAAACTATTTCACACAGATAGATATATTAGACGAGGAGGTGGAGTAGCCATATATGTTAGGGACAATTTGAAATGTAGTCTCAAAGAGGGAATCAAAACTGAGCCACACACAGTAACTATTTGGATAGAATTAAACGAAAAAGCTAATAATATTATAATAGGAGTTATATATAGGCCACCAAATTTAGACAGAATGGAAGCAAAGCATCTATCGGATGAAATATCTAGAGCATCTAGATCTAACAGTATTTATGTCATGGGTGACTTTAATTTTAGCGGAGTAAACTGGTTGAACAAAACAGGGAATAGTGAAGCAGAAGATTTTCTAGAATTAATTGACGATTGCTTTCTTACGCAACACATTAAGGAACCAACACGGAAAAATAATATTTTAGATTTAGTGTTAACTAACAGGGAAACACAAATTAATGACATCGAAATAAGGAGTGAGCTAGGGAACAGTGATCACAAAGAAATCAGATTTAGCATAGAATGGAATAGACCTGTAGGAGAAAATTCTGTTAAAGTGCCAGATTTTCGAAAAGCTGATTTTAATAGCCTAAGAAATTTTTTGGGTCAAATTGATTGGAAAGTCTTGGGTATGGGGTGGGGGCCGGTCTTGGAGCGAGACATGAACCCAGCGATAGGTGACGTAAATGGGGATTTCGATGTGAATTCAATATATAACTTATTTAAGAATATTCTAAACAAAGCACAGGAACGTAGTATACCATACAAATTGAATAGATCGAATACTAATGACCCAAAGTGGATAACAAAGAATTTGAAGAACCTTATAGGTAAAAAGAGAGCTTGGTACAAAAGGATTAAAAATGGGGAGGTCACTTTAGAACAGGAATTCGTACAACTGGTTAGAAGTGTTAAAAAAGAGATAAGGAAAGCAAAAAGAAACTATGAAGTTCGCATAGCAGGGCAAGCAAAGACAAATCCTAAAGGGTTTTTTCAGTTATATCGTACTAAGACTAGGGAAAGGATAGGTCCATTAAAAACTGAGACAGGTCAAATAACAGATAGTGATGAAGAGATGAGTAGTATTTTTAATAAATATTTTGTATCTGTATTTACTAAAGAGGAACTTAACAATATGCCTTCAGCCGAACAAGTCTATGTGGGTGGGGACGAGGACAGGTTGACGAGTTTAACAGTTACGAGGGAGGATGTTCTTAAACAAATAGTAAAACTCAAACCAAACAAATCCCCAGGGCCGGATGAAGTGTTTGCCAGGGAAGTGTTTGCAGTGTTTGCTTAAAGAATGCAAAGAGGAGCTTTGTGTCCCACTGTCAACCATATTTAATAAATCAATAGAGTCAGGCAGAGTGCCAGAGTTTTGGAAAGTTGCTAATGTGATACCAGTTTTTAAGAAAGGAGATAGATCACTTGCGTCTAACTATCGACCAATTAGCCTAACGTCTATTGTGGGAAAGTTGCTCGAATCTATAATAGCAAATAAAATTCGTCTTCATCTTGAAAAACATAAATTAATAATTGAGTCGCAACATGGTTTTATAAATGGCCATTCATGTTTAACAAATTTGTTATCTTTTTATTCTAGCATAGTTGAGGCAGTTGATAGTGGTAAGGATTGTGATGTTGTGTACCTTGACTTTAGCAAAGCTTTTGATACAGTGCCACATGAAAGACTGATTAAAAAGATAGAGGCTCATGGTATTGGGGGTGCTATATTAAACTGGATTAGGGCATGGCTATACCAAAGTAAACAGAGAGTTAGTGTAAATGGAGTCAAGTCAGAGTGGGAAAATGTTCTAAGTGGAGTGCCTCAAGGCTCTGTCCTGGGACCTCTGTTGTTTATAATATATATAAATGATTTAGATTCAGGTTTGAGTAGCAACATTTGCAAATTTGCCGATGATACGAAAATCGGTAGGGAAATTAATTCGGAGGAGGACTCACTATCACTTCAAGTTGATCTAGATAGGGTTTTGAAATGGTCAAATGATTGGCAGATGCAGTTTAATGCTGATAAATGTAAAGTTCTGAGGTTAGGTAATGATGATGAGTTACAAGATACGAGCTAGATGGTGTTGAGATTGCGAAGTCGGATTGCGAAAGGGATAAGAACATAAGAACATAAGAACAAAGGCAACTGCAGAAGGCCCATTGGCCCATACGAGGCAGCTCCCATTCTATAACCACCCAATCCCACTCATATACTTGTCCAACCCGTGCTTGAAACAATCGAGGGACCCCACCTCCACAATGTTACGCGGCAATTGGTTCCACAAATCAACAACCCTGTTACTGAACCAGTATTTACCCAAGTCTTTCCTAAATCTAAACTTATCCAATTTATATCCATTGTTTCGTGTTCTGTCCTGTGTTGATACTTTTAATACCCTATTAATATCCCCCCGGTTATGTCCATTCATCCACTTGTAAACCTCTATCATGTCACCCCTAACTCTTCGCCTTTCCAGTGAATGCAACTTAAGCTTTGTTAATCTTTCTTCATATGAAAGATTTCTAATTTGGGGAATTAACTTAGTCATCCTACGCTGGACACGTTCAAGTGAATTTATATCCATTCTATAATATGGCGACCAAAACTGAACTGCATAATCTAAATGGGGCCTAACTAGAGCAAGATATAGCTTGAGAACCACACCAGGTGTCTTGTTACTAACGCTGCGATTAATAAATCCAAGTGTCCGATTTGCCTTATTACGAACATTTATGCATTGATCCTTTTGTTTTAAATTCTTACTAATCATAACTCCCAGATCCCTTTCGCAATCCGACTTCGCAATCACAACACCATCTAGCTCGTATCTTGTAACTCTATCATCATTACCTAACCTCAGAACTTTACATTTATCAGCATTAAACTGCATCTGCCAATCCTTTGACCATTTCAAAACCCTATCTAGATCAACTTGAAGTGATAGTGAGTCCTCCTCCGAATTAATTTCCCTACCGATTTTCGTATCATCGGCAAATTTGCAAATGTTGCTACTCAAACCTGAATCTAAATCATTTATATATATTATAAACAACAGAGGTCCCAGGACAGAGCCTTGAGGCACTCCACTTACAACATTTTCCCACTCTGACTTGATTCCATTTATACTAACTCTCTGTTTCCTTTGGTATAGCCATGCCCTAATCCAGCTTAATATAGCACCCCCAATACCATGAGACTCTATTTTTTTAATCAGTCTTTCATGTGGCACTGTATCAAAAGCTTTGCTAAAGTCAAGGTATACAACATCGCAATCCTTACCACTATCAACTGCCTCAACAATGCTAGAATAAAAAGATAACAAATTTGGGATCTGGGAGTTATGATTAGTAAGAATTTAAAACAAAAGGATCAATGCATAAATGTTCGTAATAAGGCAAATCGGACACTTGGATTTTTTAATCCCAGCGTTAGTAACAAGACACCTGGTGTGGTTCTCAAGCTATATCTTGCTCTAGTTAGGCCTTATTTAGATTTTGCAGTTCAGTTTTGGTCGCCATATTATAGAATGGATATAAATTCACTTGAACGTGTCCAGCGTAGGATGACTAAGTTAATTCCCCAAATTAGAAATCTTTCATATGAAGAAAGATTAACAAAGCTTAAGTTGCATTCACTGGAAAGGCGAAGAGTTAGGGGTGACATGATAGAGGTTTACAAGTGGGTGAATGGACATAATAAAGGGGATATTAATAGGGTATTAAAAGTATCAACACAAGACAGAACACGAAACAACGGGTATAAATTGGATAAGTTCAGATTTAGGGAAGACTTGGGTAAATACTGGTTCAGTAACAGGGTTGTTGATTTGTGGAACCAATTGCCGCGTAACATTGTGGAGGTGGGGTCCCTCGATTGTTTCAAGCATGGGTTGGACGTGTATATGAGTGGGATTGGGTGGTTATAACTAGGAGCTGCCTCGTATGGGCCAATACGCCTTCTGCAGTTGCCTTTGTTCTTATGTTCTTCTTATGTTCTTATTTAGTGTTAACTAACAGGGAAACACAAATTAATAACATCGAAATAGGGAGTGAGCTAGGGAACAGTGATCACAAAGAAATCAGATTTAGCATAGAATGGAATAGACCTGTAGGAGAAAATTCTGTTAAAGTGCCAGATTTTCGAAAAGCTGATTTTAATAGCCTAAGAAATTTTTTGGGTCAAATTGATTGGAAAGTCTTGGGTATGGGGTGTGGGCCGGTCTTGGAGGGAGACATGAACCCAGCGATAGGTGACTTAAATAGGGATTTCGATGTGGATTCAATATATAACTTATTTAAGAATATTCTAAACAAAGCACAGGAACGTAGTATACCATACAAATTGAATAGATCGAATACTAATGACCCAAAGTGGATAACAAAGAATTTGAAGAACCTTATTGGTAAAAAGAGAGCTTGGTACAAAAGGATTAAAAATAGGGAGGTCACTTTAGAACAGGAATTCGTACAACTGGTTAGAAATGTTAAAAAAGAGAAAAGGAAAGCAAAAAGAAACTATGAAGTTCGCATAGCAGGGCAAGCAAAGAACATAAGAACAAAGGCAACTGCAGAAGGCCTATTGGCCCATACGAGGCAGCTCCTATTTATAACCACCCAATCCCACTCATATACATGTCTAACCCATGCTTGAAACAATCGAGGGACCCCACCTCCACAATGTTACGCGGCAATTGGTTCCACAAATCAACAACCCTGTTACTGAACCAGTATTTACCCAAGTCTTTCCTAAATCTAAACTTATCCAATTTATAACCATTGTTTTGTGTTCTGTCTTGTGTTGATATTTTTAATACCCTATTAATATCCCCCCTGTTATGTCCATTCATCCACTTGTAAACCTCTATCATGTCACCCCTAACTCTTCGCCTTTCCAGTGAATGCAACTTAAGCTTTGTTAATCTTTCTTCATATGAAAGATTTCTAATTTGGGGAATTAACTTAGTCATCCTACGTTGGACACGTTCAAGTGAATTTATATCCATTCTATAATACGGCGACCAAAACTGAACTGCATAATCGAAATGGGGCCTAACCAGAGCAAGATATAGCTTAAGAACCACACCAGGTGTCTTGTTACTAACGCTTCGATTAATAAATCCCAGTGTCCTACTCGCCTTATTACGAACATTGATGCATTGATCCTTTAGTTTTAAATTCTTACTAATCATAACTCCCAGATCCCTTTCGCAATCCGACTTCGCAATTTCAACACTCGTATTCATATTCAACAATATCTAGCTCGTATATTGTAACTCTATCATCATTACCTATCCTCAGAACTTTACATTTATCAGCATTAAACTGCATTTGCCAATAGTGAGTCCTCCTCCGAATTAATTTCCCTACCGATTTTCGTATCATCGACAAATTTGCAAATGTTGCTACTCAAACCTGAATCTAAATCATTTATATATATTATAAACAACAGAGGCACCAGGACAGAGCCCTGAGGTACTCCACTAACAACATTATTACACTCTGACTTAACACCATTTATACTAACTCTCTGTTTCCTTTGGAATAGCCATGCCTTAATCCAAGTTAATATAGCACCCCCAATACCATGAGGTTCTATTTTTTTAATTAGTCTCTCATGTGGCACTGTATCAAAAGCTTTGCTAAAGTCAAGGTACACAACATCACAATCCTTACCACTATCAACTGCCTCAACTATGCTGGAATAAAAAATTAGCAAATTTGTTAAACATGAACGGCCATTTGTAAAACCATGTTGCGACTCATTTATTAATTTATGTTTTTCAAGATGGAGACGAATTGTATTTGCAATTATTGATTGAAGTAACTTTCCCACAATAGACGTTAGGCTAATTGGCCGATAGTTTGACGCAAGTGATCTATCTCCTTTCTTAAAAATTGGTACCACATTAGCTACCTTCCATGACTCTGGCACTCTGCCCGACTCTATTGATTTATTAAATATGATAGACAGTGGCTTCGAAAGCTCCTCTTTACATTCTTTAAGCACCCTGGCAAACACTTCATCCGGCCCTGGGGATTTGTTTGGTTTTTGTTTTTCTAATTGATTAATTACATCCTCCCTGGTAACTGCTAAACTAGTCAACCTGTCCTCATCCCCACCCACATAGACTTGTTCGGCTGAAGGCATATTGTTAAGTTCCTTTTTAGTAAATACATATATAAAATATTTGTTAAAAATACTATTCATCTCCTTGTCATTATCCGTTATTTGACCTGTCTCAGATTTTAATGGACCTATCCTTTCCCTAGTCTAAGTTCGATATAACTGAAAAAACACTTTAGGATTTGACTTTGCTTGCTCTGCTATGCGAACTTCATAGTTTCTTTTTGCTTTACTAATCTCTTTTTTAACATTTGTAACCAGTTGTATGAATTCCTGTTCAAACCTGACTTCCCCATTCTTAATCCTTTTCTACCAAGCTCTCTTTTTACCTATAAGGTTCTTTAAATTATTTGTTATCCACTTTGGGTCATTAGTATTCGACCTATTCAATTTGTATGGTATACTACGTTCCTGTGCTTTGTTTAGAATATTCTTAAATTAGTTATATATTAAATACACATCGAAATCCCCTTTTACGTCACCTATCGCTGGGTTCATGTCTCGCTCTAAGACCGGCCCACACCCCATACCCAAGACTTTCCAATCTATTTGACCCAAAAAATTTCTTAGGCTGTTAAAATCAGCTTTTCGAAATTCTGGCACTTTAACAGAATTTTCTCCTACAGGTCTATTCCATTCCATGCTAAATCTGATTACTTTGTGATCACTGTTCCCTAGCTCACTCCGTATTTCGATGTCATTAATTTGTGTTTCCCTGTTAGTTAACACTAAATCTAAAATATTATTTTCCCGCTTTGGTTCCTTAATGTGTTGCGTAAGAAAGCAATCGTCAATGCAGTCTCCGTGGTGTAGTGGTAAGACACTCGCCTGGCGTTCCGCGAGCGCTATGTCATGGGTTCGTATCCTGGCCGGGGAGGATTTAATGGGCGCAATTCCTTAACTGTAGCCTCTGTTTAACGCAACAGTAAAATGTGTACTTGGATGAAAAAACGATTCTTCGCGGCAGGGGATCGTATTCCAGGGACCGTAGGATTAAGGACCTGCCCGAAACGCTACTCGTACTAGTGGCTGTACAAGAATGTAACAACTCTTGTATATATCTAAAAAAAAAAAAAATTAATTCTAGAAAATCTTCTGCTTCACTATTCCCTGTTTTGTTCACCCAGTTTATTCCACTAAAATTAAAGTCACCCATGACATAAATACTGTTAGATCTAGATGCTCTAGATATTTCATCCGATAGATGCTTTGCTTCCATTCTGTCTAAATTTGGTGGCCTATATATAACTCCTATTATAATATTATTTGCTTTTTCGTTTAATTCTATCCACATAGTTTCTGTGTGTGGCTCAGTTTTGATTCCCTCTTTGAGACTACATTTCAAATTGTCCCTAACATATATTGCTACTTCCCCTCCTCGTCTAATATATCTATCTGTGTGAAATAGTTTAAATCCATTTGTCTGATATTCAGCTAATAGTTCTCTATTTTCTACGTTCATCCACGTTTCGGTAAGTGCAATAATATCTATTTTTCTGTGCAGACAAGAGCATTTAATTCATTAATTTTATTTCTTAGACTTCTACTGTTAGTGTAATATATCCTAAGTGAATTGTTATTTTGAGGCCCTTTTCTTTCCCTGAACATTTTGCCAATTCTTTTCTCCCACGAACACATACTTTTATTACCTCCTTCCTCCAAATCAATTCCCATACCACTATCTACTAACAGTTTAAACCCAAACAAACACCTCTAACCACTGGTTCCAACGAGTTCGCAACAGCAACAACCCCAGCCCTCGATAGATGCACCCTATCACGAGCATACATTTCATTTCTTCCATAGAAGTGTTCCCAGTTGTCTATGAAAGATATTGCATTTGATTTGCAATATCTTTCCAGCCGGCAATTGACACCAAGTGCCCTCGATATCCATTCATTTCCTACTCCCTTTCTTGGAAGAATGCCACATATGATCGGGATTCCTCCCTTGCTCCTAACTAATTCAATGGCTGTCCTAAATCTCTGTATTAGAGATTTAGTACAAAAGGATTAAAAATGGGGGAGGTCACTTTAGAACAGGAATTCGTACAACTGGTTAGAAATGTTAAAAAAGAGATAAGGAAAGCAAAAAGAAACTATGAAGTTCGCATAGCAGGGCAAGCAAAGACAAATCCTAAAAGATTTTCCAGTTATATCGTACTAAGACTAGGGAAAGGATAGGTCCATTAAAAACTGAGACAGGTCAAATAACAGATAGTGATGAAGAGATGAGTAGTATTTTTATTAAATATTTTGTATCTGTATTTACTAAAGAGGAACTTAACAATATGCCTTCAGCCAAACAAGTCTATGTGGGTGTGGTCGAGGACAGGTTGACGAGTTTAACAGTTACCAGGGAGGATGTTCTTAAACAAATATTAAAACTCAAACCAAACAAATCCCCAGGGCCGGATGAAGTGTTTGCCAGGGTGCTTAAAGAATGCAAAGAGGAGCTTTGTGACCCACTGTCAACCATATTTAATAAATCAATAGAGTCAGGCAGAGTGCCAGAGTTTTGGAAAGTTGCTAATGTGATACCAGTTTTAAAGAAAGGAGATAGATGACTTGCGTCTAACTATCGACCAATTAGCCTAACGTCTATTGTGGGAAAGTTACTCGAATCTATAATAGCAAATAAAATTCGTCTTCATCTTGAAAAACATAAATTAATAATTGAGTCGCAACATGGTTTTATAAATGGCCGTTCATGTTTAACAAATTTGTTATCTTTTTATTCTAGCATAGTTGAGGCAGTTGATAGTAGTAAGGATTGTGATGTTGTGTACCTTGACTTTAGCAAAGCTTTTGATACAGTGCCACATGAAAGACTGATAAAAAAGATAGAGTCTCATGGTATTGGGGGTGCTATATTAAGAACATAAGAACATAAGAACATAAGAACAAAGGTAACTGCAGAAGGCCTATTGGCCCATACGAGGCAGCTCCTATTCTATAACCACCCAATCCCACTCATATACTTGTCCAACCCGTGCTTGAAACAATCGAGGGACCCCACCTCCACAATGTTACGCGGCAATTGGTTCCACAAATCAACAACCCTGTTACTGAACCAGTATTTACCCAAGTCTTTCCTAAATCTAAACTTATCCAATTTATATCCATTGTTTCGTGTTCTGTCCTGTGTTGATACTTTTAATACCCTATTAATATCCCCCCGGTTATGTCCATTCATCCACTTGTAAACCTCTATCATGTCACCCCTAACTCTTCGCCTTTCCAGTGAATGCAACTTAAGCTTTGTTAATCTTTCTTCATATGAAAGATTTCTAATTTGGGGTATTAACTTAGTCATCCTACGCTGGACACGTTCAAGTGAATTTATATCCATTCTATAATATGGCGACCAAAACTGAACTGCATAATCTAAATGGGGCCTAACTAGAGCAAGATATAGCTTGAGAACCACACCAGGTGTCTTGTTACTAACGCTGCGATTAATAAATCCAAGTGTCCGATTTGCCTTATTACGAACATTTATGCATTGATCCTTTTGTTTTAAATTCTTACTAATCATAACTCCCAGATCCCTTTCGCAATCCGACTTCGCAATCACAACACCATCTAGCTCGTATCTTGTAACTCTATCATCATTACCTAACCTCAGAACTTTACATTTATCAGCATTAAACTGCATCTGCCAATCCTTTGACCATTTCAAAACCCTATCTAGATCAACTTGAAGTGATAGTGAGTCCTCCTCCGAATTAATTTCCCTACCGATTTTCGTATCATCGGCAAATTTGCAAATGTTGCTACTCAAACCTGAATCTAAATCATTTATATATATTATAAACAACAGAGGTCCCAGGACAGAGCCTTGAGGCACTCCACTTACAACATTTTCCCACTCTGACTTGATTCCATTTATACTAACTCTCTGTTTCCTTTGGTATAGCCATGCCCTAATCCAGCTTAATATAGCACCCCAATACCATGAGACTCTATTTTTTAATCAGTCTTTCATGTGGCACTGTATCAAAAGCTTTGCTAAAGTCAAGGTATACAACATCGCAATCCTTACCACTATCAACTGCCTCAACAATGCTAGAATAAAAAGATAACAAATTTGTTAAACATGAACGGCCATTTATAAAACCATGTTGCGACTCAATTATTAATTTATGTTTTTCAAGATGAAGACGAATTTTATTTGCTATTATAGATTCGAGTAACTTTCCCACAATAGACGTTAGGCTAATTGGTCGATAGTTAGACGCAAGTGATCTATCTCCTTTCTTAAAAACTGGTATCACATTAGCAACTTTCCAAAACTCTGGCACTCTGCCTGACTCTATTGATTTATTAAATATGGTTGACAGTGGGTCACAAAGCTCCTCTTTGCATTCTTTAAGCACCCTAGCAAACACTTCATCCGGCCCTGGGGATTTGTTTGGTTTGAGTTTTACTATTTGTTTAAGAACATCCTCCCTGGTAACTGCTAAACTCGTCAACCTGTCCTCGTCCCCACCCACATAGACTTGTTCGGCTGAAGGCATATTATTAAGTTCCTCTTTAGTAAATACAGATACAAAATATTTATTAAAAATGCTACTCATCTCTTCATCACTATCTGTTATTTGACCTGTCTCAGTTTTTAATGGACCTATCCTTTCCCTAGTCTTAGTACGATATAACTGAAAAAACCCTTTAGGATTTGTCTTTGCTTGCCCTGCTATGCGAACTTCATAGTTTCTTTTTGCTTTCCTTATCTCTTTTTTAACATTTCTAACCAGTTATACGAATTCCTGTTCTAAAGTGACCTCCCCATTTTTAATCCTTTTGTACCAAGCTCTCTTTTTACCTATAAGGTTCTTCAAATTCTTTGTTATCCACTTTGGGTCATTAGTATACGATCTATTCAATTTGTATGGTATACTACGTTCCTGTGCTTTGTTTAGAATATTCTTAAATAAGTTATATATTGAATCCACATCGAAATCCCCATTTAAGTCACCTATCGCTGGGTTCATTAAGCTGGATTAGGGCATGGCTATACCAAAGGAAACAGATAGTTAGAATAAATGGAGTCAAGTCAGAGTGGGAAAATGTTGTAAGTGGAGTGCCTCAAGGCTCTGTCCTGGGACCTCTGTTGTTTATAATATATATAAATGATTTAGATTCAGGTCTGAGTAGCAACATTTGCAAATTTGCCGATGATACGAAAATCGGTAGGGAAATTAATTCGGAGGAGGACTCACTATCACTTCAAGTTGATCTAGATAGGGTTTTGAAATGGTCAAAGGATTGGCAGATGCAGTTTAATGCTGATAAATGTAAAGTTCTGAGGTTAGGTAATGATGATAGAGTTACAAGATACGAGCTAGATGGTGTTGAGATTGCGAAAGGGATCTGGGAGTTATGATTAGTAAGAATTTAAAACAAAAGGATCAATGCATAAATGTTCGTAATAAGGCATATCGGACACTTGGATTTATTAATCGCAGCGTTAGTAACAAGACACCTGGTGTGGTTCTCAAGCTATATCTTGCTCTAGTTATGCCCCATTTAGATTATGCAATTCAGTTTTGGTCGCCATATTATAGAATGGACATAAATTCACTTGAACGTGTCCAGCGTAGGATGACTAAGCTAATTCCCCAAATTAGAAATCTTTCATATGAAGAAAGATTAACAAAGCTTAAGTTGTATTCACTGGAAAGGCGAAGAGTTAGGGGTGACATGATAGAGGTTTACAAGTGGGTGAATGGACATAACAAAGGGGATATTAATAGGGTATTAAAAGTAACAACACAAGACAGAACACGAAACAATGGGTATAAATTGGATAAGTTAAGATTTAGGAAAGACTTGGGTAAATACTGGTTCAGTAACAGGGTTGTTGATTTGTGGAACCAATTACTGCGTAACGTGCTGGAGGTGGGGTCCCTCGATTGTTTCAAGCGCGGGTTGGACAAGTATATGAGTGGGATTGGGTGGTTATAAATAGGAGCTGCCTCGTGTGGGCCAATATGCCTTCTGCAGTTGCCTTTGTTCTTATGTTCTTATGTTAGTAACAAGACACCTGGTGTGGTTCTTAAGCTATATCTTGCTCTAGTTAGGCCCCATTTAGATTATGCAGTTCAGTTTTGGTCGCCGTATTATAGAATGGATATAAATTCACTTGAACGTGTCCAACGTAGGATGACTAAGTTAATTCCCCAAATTAGAAATCTTTCATATGAAGAAAGATTAACAAAGCTTAAGTTGCATTCACTGGAAAGGCAAGGAGTTAGGGTTGACATGATAGAGGTTTACAAGTGGATGAATGGACATAACAGGGGGAATATTAATAAGAACATAAGAACATAAGAACAAAGGTAACTGCAGAAGGCCTATTGGCCCATACGAGGCAGCTCCTATTCTATAACCACCCAATCCCACTCATATACTTGTCCAACCCGTGCTTGAAACAATCGAGGGACCCCACCTCCACAATGTTACGCGGCAATTGGTTCCACAAATCAACAACCCTGTTACTGAACCAGTATTTACCCAAGTCTTTCCTAAATCTAAACTTATCCAATTTATATCCATTGTTTCGTGTTCTGTCCTGTGTTGATACTTTTAATACCCTATTAATATCCCCCCGGTTATGTCCATTCATCCACTTGTAAACCTCTATCATGTCACCCCTAACTCTTCGCCTTTCCAGTGAATGCAACTTAAGCTTTGTTAATCTTTCTTCATATGAAAGATTTCTAATTTGGGGAATTAACTTAGTCATCCTACGCTGGACACGTTCAAGTGAATTTATATCCATTCTATAATATGGCGACCAAAACTGAACTGCATAATCTAAATGGGGCCTAACTAGAGCAAGATATAGCTTGAGAACCACACCAGGTGTCTTGTTACTAACGCTGCGATTAATAAATCCAAGTGTCCGATTTGCCTTATTACGAACATTTATGCATTGATCCTTTTGTTTTAAATTCTTACTAATCATAACTCCCAGATCCCTTTCGCAATCCGACTTCGCAATCACAACACCATCTAGCTCGTATCTTGTAACTCTATCATCATTACCTAACCTCAGAACTTTACATTTATCAGCATTAAACTGCATCTGCCAATCCTTTGACCATTTCAAAACCCTATCTAGATCAACTTGAAGTGATAGTGAGTCCTCCTCCGAATTAATTTCCCTACCGATTTTCGTATCATCGGCAAATTTGCAAATGTTGCTACTCAAACCTGAATCTAAATCATTTATATATATTATAAACAACAGAGGTCCCAGGACAGAGCCTAGAGGCACTCCACTTACAACATTTTCCCACTCTGACTTGATTCCATTTATACTAACTCTCTGTTTCCTTTGGTATAGCCATGCCCTAATCCAGCTTAATATAGCACCCCCAATACCATGAGACTCTATTTTTTTAATCAGTCTTTCATGTGGCACTGTATCAAAAGCTTTGCTAAAGTCAAGGTATACAACATCGCAATCCTTACCACTATCAACTGCCTCAACAATGCTAGAATAAAAAGATAACAAATTTGTTAAACATGAACGGCCATTTATAAAACCATGTTGCGACTCAATTATTAATTTATGTTTTTCAAGATGAAGACGAATTTTATTTGCTATTATAGATTCGAGTAACTTTCCCACAATAGACGTTAGGCTAATTGGTCGATAGTTAGACGCAAGTGATCTATCTCCTTTCTTAAAAACTGGTATCACATTAGCAACTTTCCAAAACTCTGGCACTCTGCCTGACTCTATTGATTTATTAAATATGGTTGACAGTGGGTCACAAAGCTCCTCTTTGCATTCTTTAAGCACCCTAGCAAACACTTCATCCGGCCCTGGGGATTTGTTTGGTTTGAGTTTTACTATTTGTTTAAGAACATCCTCCCTGGTAACTGCTAAACTCGTCAACCTGTCCTCGTCCCCACCCACATAGACTTGTTCGGCTGAAGGCATATTGTTAAGTTCCTCTTTAGTAAATACAGATACAAAATATTTATTAAAAATACTACTCATCTCTTCATCACTATCTGTTATTTGACCTGTCTCAGTTTTTAATGGACCTATCCTTTCCCTAGTCTTAGTACGATATAACTGAAAAAACCCTTTAGGATTTGTCTTTGCTTGCCCTGCTATGCGAACTTCATAGTTTCTTTTTGCTTTCCTTATCTCTTTTTTAACATTTCTAACCAGTTGTACGAATTCCTGTTCTAAAGTGACCTCCCCATTTTTAATCCTTTTGTACCAAGCTCTCTTTTTACCTATAAGGTTCTTCAAATTCTTTGTTATCCATAATAATAGGGTAATAAAAATTTCAACACAAGAGAGAACACGAAACAATGGGTATAAATTGGATAAGTTTAGATTTAGGAAAGACTTGGGTAAATACTGGTTCAGTAACAGGGTTACTGAATGTTGCACTGTATCAAAAGCTTTGCTAAAGTCAAGGTACACAACATCACAATCCTTACCACTATCAACTGCCTCAACTATGCTGGAATAAAAAGTTAGCAAATTTGTTAAACATGAATGGCCATTTGTAAAACCTCTGTTGATGAGATTCCTATGATTCCATCAGATATGCCATTTCAATTTAAGAGATTGTAATTTCCAATTTGATTGGCGTTTGCAATAACGATCAACAAAGCTCAGGACCAGTCTTTAGAATGTGCAGTATATATCTAGACACGGATTGCTTCTCACATGGACAATTATATGTTGCGTGTTCTAGAGTCGGCAAACCAGACAGTCTCTATATCTGCACAGACAATGGAACAACAAAAAATATTGTATACCCACAAGCATTGTGAAATTATACATTAGAAACGTGCCTTTCTCTTTTCCATTTAACCAGACTGAGCCACGGCAACGTGTGGCGGGTACAGCTAGTATGAAATCAAATTGTTTGAAATTGTTACTTTGTATGAATATGTATATACTTTTGAGATGTGTAGTATTGCTTGGCAGCATAGTGGAGCATGGTGCGGGCTTGCTTTATGTCCACATGTATTATTCCTGTATTAATCTGGTCAGTTTGGAACACATAATTGTACCTGTTTATTTGTGGAAGTTGCTAGATGTCACCTTTTAATATTCAAATTATTATTATTTTCCCTTGATTAATCATGTGGCATTGTAACTTATATTATTTACATATTGCAGTTATATTTTAGTTTTCATTCATATCAATGTGAGATCGATTGCTTTTCTCATTTGTTGTAATTAAGTAAAAGTACTTGTTTACCATCCCTTTCCTGGATGGAGGCAGGAGCAGGGAACTGTGGGTAGAGTGTCGGTGGGAGACTTCAGTTTGCAGGAGGTACTGAGTCGGGAACATCATGTCTGACAAGTCTGTTAACACTTACCCTAGTTTCGTTGTAGTAGATTACTTATCTGGTGAGATAATTTATATATTATTGTGTTGATTTCCCATCTGATTATATTGTGATAAAAATCTTTGTATATTATAGAACTTGTCTTATTTTATTATATTTATCTATTTTATGTGCATGTTTCTATATCCAAGTAATGTATTTTCTTTTTGTTTTGTACTGACTCACGGGGCACTCTGGTAGAGCAAACTTAGAGACAGTGACTAACCCTAGACCATGCTTATCACTGTCCCCTAACTCTACAAGCTGTGTGAATGAGCAATAACAGCCCCTCTTCCTCCCTCTCGCCCTCTCCCTTGTCCTCTCCCTATCTCACCCTTCCTCTCTCGCCCTCTCCCTCTCTCGCCCTCTCCCCCACCCTCGCCCTCTTGCCCTCTCCTTATCTCGCCCTCCCTCTCCCTCTTTCTCTCTCTCTTGGTCTATCTCTCTATTGCTCTCTCTCTATTGCTCTTCTGTTGCTCTCTCACTTGTTCTCTATATCTCTCCCTTCCTCTCTGCCCCCCCCCAGGCTAACCCTACCAAAACATATCAAGGAAAGGAAATAAGATGGCAGGAGGATGCATCAGGGACACAGGGAATAGGCATAGTGACCAAATGAAGGAAATGTTACCCGAAGTTTGGGAGGAATTCAGGAAGGAGATGCATGAAATGAAGAATACACTAAGCAACATGCAAAGTGAGTTGACAGCAGCAAAGGAGGCGATCAAATCCCTCACGGAGAAAAATAATGAAACTGAGCATCAGATAATCATTCAAAGGGAAGATTGAATTGTCGCATTGGAAGGAAATGCCTCTGTACCTGAAACATTTGAAGAAAAACTGAGAAAGAGCACAGAAGCAAGGGCCAGAAGGAGATAGGAAGTCATGCAAGCAGCTACCTCACAGGAAGCAGCAAAGTGCACCAATCAGCTGCTGGAAAGAAAAAGAACAGTGATAGCTGTAGGCATCAAAGAACAGGAAGGATCCAATAGGCAAGAATGGAAAAACAAGGACAGAGAGGTAGTAAATTGGATAGTAAAGGGGTTAAAGATGGAAGGGGCAGAACAAAAGAGCAATAAACAGGTTTATCCCAGCCCAAAAGGCAAAATCCGAGAAGCAAAAGAAGAATCCATGGTTTAAAAGGGCATGTATGAAAGCAAAGGAACTGAACAAAATGGCGTGGGGGAACTTCCGAAATAACAGAAACCTGAAAACAGAGAGAGATACCAGAGAACCTGGAATGTGTATGTTAGTGTGAGAAGAGAAGCAAGAAAAATTATGAAAATGATATAGCAAATCAAGCCAAGAGCGAACCAAAGCTACTCCACAGTCACATCAGGAGGAAAACAATAGTGAAAGAACAGGTAATGAAACTTAGAACAGGCGAGGACAGGTATATAGAGAATGACAAAGAGGTGTGTGAAGAACTCAACAAGAGGTTCCAGAAGGTCTTCACAAAAGAACAAGGTGAGGTCACTGCGCTAGGATAGGGGGCAGTAAACCAGCCAGCCTTGGAAGGGTTCGAAATTACGAGAGATGAGGTCAAGAGACACCTGTTGGATCTGGATGTGATAAAGGCTGTTGATCCAGATGGGATCTCACCATGGGTATTGAAAGAGTGTGTGCAGAGGCACTTTGCTTGCCACTCTCCATAGTGTATAGTAGGTCACTGGAGATGGGAGACCTGCCAGAAATATGGAAGACGGCGAATGTGGTCCCAATATAGAAAAAGGATGACAGACAGGATTTGAACAACAGGCTAGTGTCCTTCAATTAACTTGTATACCATGCAAGGTGATGGAGAAGATCGTGAGAAAAAATCTAGTAACACATCTGGAGAGAAGAGACTTCGTCACAAATCGCCAACATGGGTTCAGGGAGGATAAATCTTGCCTTACTGGCTTAATAGACTTCAACGACAATGTGACAAAGATTAAGCAAAAAAGAGAAGGCTGGGCAGACTCCATTTTTTGGACTGTCGGAAAGTCATTGACACAGTACCCCATAAAAGGCTGATGCATAAGCTGGAGAAACAGGCAGGAGTAACTGGTAGGGCGCTCCAGTGGATAAGGGAGTACCTAAACAATAAGAAGCAGAGAGTTACAGTGACGGGGTGAGACCTCAGATTGGCGCGAAGTCACCAGCGGAGTCCCACAGGGCTCTGTACTCGAACCTATCCTGTTTCTGATATACGTAAATGATCTCCCAGAGGATATAGACTCATTCCTCTCAATGTTGCTGATGACTCCAAAATTATGAGAAGGATTAAGACAGAAGAGGACAGCTTGAGGCTTCTAGAAGACCTGTACAAGCTGCAGGAATGGTGGAACAAATGGTTGTTAGAGTTTAACCCAAGCAAATGCAATGTAATGAAGATAGGTGTAGGGAGCAGAGACCAGATGTAAGGTATCATTTGGGAGAGGAAGTACTTCAAGAGTCAGAGAGAGAGAAAGACCTGGGGGTTGATATCACGCCAGACATGTCCCCTGAAGCTCATATCAAGAGGATAACATCAGCGGCATATGCCACATTGGCTAACATAAGAACGGCCTTTAGAAACTTGTGCAAGGAATCTTTCAGAACTTTGTGTACCACATATGTCAGACCAATCCTGGAGTATGCGGCTGCAACATGGAGTCCATATCCATATCTAGTCAAGCATAAGACTAAACTAGAAAAGGTTCAAAGGTTTGCCACCAGACTAGTACCCGAACTGAGGGGTATGAGGTACGAGGAGAGATTACGGGAATTAAACCTCACGTCACTGGGAGACAGAAGAGTTAGAGGGGACATGATCGCCACATACAAGATTCTCAGAGGAATTGATAGGGTAGATAAAGACAGACTACTTACCACAAGGAGCACACATACTAGGGGACTCAGTTGGAAATTGAGTGCCCAAATGAGCCATAGAGACGTTAGAAAGATTTTCTTCAGCGTCTGAGTAGTAGACAAATGGTTAGCATTAGGAAGTGATGTGGTGGAGGCTGACTCCATACACAGCATCAAATGTAGATATGATAAAGCCCAGTATGCTTAGGAACCTTTACATTAGTTGATTGACAGTTGAGAGGCGGGACCAAAGAGCCAGAGCTCAGCCCCCGCAAGCACAATTAGGTAATTAGGTAAATTCGGTATGTACACACTCACACACAGACACACACACACACATACAAGGAGCACACGCACTAGGGGACACAAGTGGAAATTGAGTGCCCAAATGAGCCACAGATATTAGAAAGAACTTTTTCAGTGTCAGAGTGGTTGACAAATGGAAAACATTAGGAAGTGATGTGGTGGCGGCAGACTCTATACAGTCTCAAGTGTAGATAAGATGGAGCCCAATAGGCTTAGGACTTTGTACTCCAGTTGACTGACAGTTGAGAGGCGAGACCAAAAAGCCAGAGCTCAACCCCCGCAAGCACAATTAAGTAATTAGGTAAGTTAGGTATGTACACACTCACACACAGACACACACACACACACACACACACACACACACACACACACACACACACACACACACACACACACACACACACACACACACACACACAGGGGGCCTCGTAGCCTGGTGAATAGCGAGGGGGCCTCGTAGCCTGGTGGATAGCGCGCAGGATTCGTAATTCTGTGGCGCGGGTTTGATTCCCGCACGAGGCAGAAACAAATGGGCAAAGTTTCTTTCACCCTAAGTGCCCCTGTTACCTAGCAGTAAATAGGTACCTGGGAGTTAGTCAGCTGTCACGGGCTGCTTCCTGGGGTGTGTGTGTGTGTGTGGTGTGGAAAAAAAAAAAAAAGTAGTTAGTAAACAGTTGATTGACAGTTGAGAGGCGGGCCGAAAGAGCAAAGCTCAACCCCCGCAAAAACACAACTAGTAAACACAACTAGTAAACACACACACACACACACACACACACACACACACACACACACACACACACACACACACACACACACACACACACACACACACACAGTGAGTGATCATAGTGTATTGAGCTTTGAGTACCTGGTTGAGCTGGGAATTATCACCCCCAAAAAGAACTGGGAACCAAAGGACTGGCGTACCGAAAGGGAAACTATGAGGAAATGAATAAATTCCTATGGGATATACATTGGGACACAGAACTCGGAACCAAGTCCGTACAAGACATGATGGACTATGTCACCCAAAAATGTCAGGAGGCTGTAAGCAGGTTTGTCCCAGCCCGACAGGAAAAAACAGAGAAGCAAATGAAGAATCCGTGGTTTAATAGGGAATGTATGAAAGCAAAGGAGCTGAACAAAAGGGATGGAGGAACTTCCGTAATAACAGAACACCAGAAAGTCGAGAGAGATACCAGAGAACCAGGAACGAGTATGTCAGTGTGAGAAGAGCAGCTGAGAAAAGGTATGAAAATGATATAGCTAATAAAGCCAAGACCGAACCCAAGCTACTACACAGTCACATCAGGAGTAAGACAACAGTGAAGGAATAGGTGATGAAACTTAGGGTGGGCGAGGACAGGTACACAGAGAATGACAAAGAGGTGTGTGAAGAACTCAACAAAAGTTCCAGGAGGTCTTTACAATAGAACAGGGAGATGTCGCGGCGCTAGAAGAGGTGGCAGCAAACCAGGTGACCTTGGATAGGTTCGAAATTACAAGAGATGAGGTCAAGAAGCACCTATTGGAGCTGGATGTGAGTAAAGCTGTTGGGCCGGATGGAATCTCGCCATGGGTATTGAAAGAGTGTGCAGGAGCACTTTGCCTACCACTCTCCATAGTGTATAGTAGGTCACTGGAAACGGGGGACCTACCAAAAATATGGAAGACTGTCAATGTAGTACCAATATATAAAAAGGGTGACAGACAAGAGGCACTGAACTACAGGCCAGTGTCCTTAACTTGTATACCATGCAAGGTGATGGAGAAGATTGTGAGAAAAAACCTAGTAACACATCTGGAGAGAAGAGACTTCGTGACAACCCATCAACATGGGTTCAGGGAGGGTAAATCTTGCCTTACAGGATTGATAGAATTCTACGATCAGGTGACAAAGATTAAACAAGAAAGAGAAGGGTGGGCGAACTGCATTTTTTTGGACTGTCGGAAAGCCTTTGACACAGTACCCCATAAAAGGTTGATGCATAAGCTAGAGAAACAGGCAGGAGTTACTGGTAGGGCGCTCCAGTGGATAAGAGAGTACCTAAACAATAGGAAGCAGAAAGTTACAGTGAGGGGTGAGACCTCAGACTGGCGTGAAGTCACCAGTGGAGTCCCACAGGGCTCTGTACTTGGACCTATCCTGTTTCTGATATACGTAAATGATCTCCCAGAGGGTATAGACTCATTCCTCTCTATGTTTGCTGACGACGCCAAAATTATGAGAAGGATTAAGACAGAGGAGGACACCTTGAGGCTTCAAGAAGACTGGACAAGCTGCAGGAATGGTCGAACAAATGGCTGTTAGAGTTTAATCCAAGCAAATGTAATGTAATGAAGATAGGGGTAGGAAGCAGGAGACCAGATACAGGTATCACTTGGGAGATGAAATACTTCAAGAGTCCGAGAGAGAGAAAGACCTGGGGGTTGATATCACGCCAGACCTGTCCCCTGATGCTCATATCAAGAGGATAACAGCAGCAGCATATGCCAGGTTGGCTAACATAAGAACGGCCTTTAGAAACTTGTGTAAAAAATCTTTTAGAACATTATATACCACATATGTCAGACCAATCTGGAGTATGCGGCACCAGCATGGCGTCCATATCTAGTCAAGCATAAGACTAAAATGGAAAAGGTTCAAAGGTTTGCCACCAGACTAGTACCCGAGCTGAGAGGTATGAGCTACGAGGAGAGACTACAGGAATTAAACCTCACTTCGTTGGAAGACAGAAGAGTTAGGGGGGACATGATCACCACATTCAAGATCCTCAAGGGAATTGACACGGTTGATAAAGACAGGCTGTTTAATACAAGGGGCACACGCACTAGGGGACACAGGTGGAAACTGAGTGCCCAAATGAGCCACAGAGATATTAGAAAGAACTTTTTTAGTGTCAGAGTGGTTGACAAATGGATGCATTAGGAAGTGATGTGGTGGAGGCTGACTCCATACACAGTTTCAAATGTAGATATGATAGAGCCCAATAGGCTCAGGAACCTGTCCACCTGTTGATTGACAGTTGAGAGGCGGGACCAAAGAGCCAGAGCTCAACCCCCGCAAGCACAACTAGGTGAGTACAACTAGGTGAGTACACACACACACACACACACACACATACAAGGGGCACACGCACTAGGGGATACAGGTGGAAATTGAGTGCCCAAATGAGCCACAGAGATATTAGAAAGAACTTTTTTAGTGTCAGAGTGGTTGACAAATGGAATACATTAGGAAGTGATGTGGTGGCGGCAGACTCTATACAGTCTCAAGTGTAGATAAGATAGAGCCAAATAGGCTCAGGACTCTGTATTCCAGTTGACTGACAG
>NC_091237.1:2011019-2058519 GCF_040958095.1 Procambarus clarkii
AGTGTGTGGTCTGCTCAACATACTTTAGCCACGTTATTGTGAGTAAATAGGTGCCTGTAACAACCTATGAATTCGAGCACATTACTGCTCCACCATGATAATTCGAGCACATTACTGCTCTCCATGATAATTAAAGCACATTATTGCTCATCACGTTAACCTGAGGCAAGCATTATTGGCTCATCACGTTAACGTGAGGCAAGCATTATTGCTCGCCACGATAATTCGAGCCCATTATTGCTCACCACGATAACCGGAGCAAGCGTTATTGCTCACCACGATAACCGGAGCAAGCATTATTGCTCACCACGATAACCGGAGCAAGCATTATTGCTCACCACGATAATTCGAGCCCATTATTGCTCACCACGATAACCGGAGCAAGCATTATTGCTCACCACGATAACCGGAGCAAGCATTATTGCTCACCACGATAACCGGAGCAAGCATTATTGCTCACCACGATAACCGGAGCAAGCATTATTGCTCGCCACGAGAAACTGAGCCGACATTACGGCTCCTTACGAATTTCTTTAAGCTACGTGCTTCGTTAAGTCTCAAGTGGGCTATAGCATTGTAGCCTAATACATTTGAACCGAGTAGGCACTAGTACTCATAAATAACTCTGTTAAGCTATGTGATTCGTTAAGCCTCAAGAGGACTAACTGTAGCCTAACCCATTTACAAACGAGCATCTTAATTGGTCACAATTTAGCTAGGGTGACAATACCAAAGAAATAGTAAGTTGCCACAATTAGCATTAACCCTCTACTTATGTAGGTGTTGGGAAAATATAAACCCTCTATTCTGGTAGATATTACAAAAATTAGTTAGGGTCAGCAGAATACTAAGCTTTACTCACGAATAAAATTATAGCTGGCTATTAATAGTGATTGATCTAAATCAAATAATGATCTTTAATGATGATAAATGAATTAATTTCTCATTTAAAGTTTAGGATGATTTAATGAGTCTTCAGTGACAAGTCTGTGAGTAGTAATTTACTAGCTACAAGTCATAATGACCAAATTACTAGTCTCACTGCGACTCAGTCTCTTCCTTGATTTTAATGAATGAAGATACTCAGTTCTCTAAAATTAGATAAAATTTAGCTGGGTTAGAAACTTAGTTACGTTATTAAATAGTCTAAAATGACTACTACACTAGAATGTAAATTTAGGCCATATTTAATTCTGCTTAAGTGTAGACAATTTCTCGGCTGAGGTTGAGGTGATCATGATTCTTCAGTGATGAGTTGGGATCTAATAACTCAACAGTTACAAGTCACTGCCACCCTAGACAGTGACCTCACTGTGGATTCGAAGTCTCCTTGATCTTAAATGACATAATGATTAATACTTTAAATTCTTTAACTGATGTATAACAATGTAAATTATAACTTAAACAGAATTTTCATTCTGCATAATTGCACATAATAAATATCTGATGTTGAGAAGATTTCATGAGTTTGCAGGAACAATTCAATGACCAAGTAACTTAACTATTACAAGTCATTGTGACACTGATCATTGATTTTACTGTAGATTTTAGTGATTTCTTGATTTTAGCTGACTTACTGTTTAATATTTCAACATTTAATTGGTGGTCCCATGATGACAGTTTGATAACTTAGTTTCATATTTGTTTACAGACACGGGACATCCGTCATGTACATACTAACGTACTAACTTACTAATAAATAATGAATATACCTTCAGGGAAGAGTAACAGCCACGTCAGCACTGATTCATTAACCGCGACCCATAGCTTCTCGCCCCAGAGTTATGTTGGAAATTTCCAACACTTAATTACTAACCCCTTGTACGATCAGAGGTAATTCTTGTACTAGACATTATAATTTACTAACACTACTAACCAGTAGCACAGAAATAATAAAGTTATAGAACTGAGGAATAGAACGCCAGATCCCATCTAGAAATCATGGCCGTGGGGTTGCGTCAGCCACCCAGCCAGAGAGAATAATTTCCACACATTTATGGATTGAATTAAATCCAGTTTCATTTTGCATTCTTTATTAAGGATTATTGGTTAATAATAGAATTACTTCTAGTTAATAATATATATGGCTGTTTACTGTACATAATTTATACAGTCACGATCAGCTGTTCCGGTTAATAAAGCGATAAACTTAATTTCACTCTCAATATTCTCGTGCATTTAACGTCATCTAAATTAATTGATTTGCACCATGAGAAATAATTTGCTGTCTTATAAAACCCCTTATTATGACGTAAATAGTCGTTAACCACGTCTCCACCCATTCGGAACCCTGTTTGAAATATTACAATTTACTCATAGAGTTCTAGCATTGGTGTGATTAGTATTAATTAGATTTAATAATATTGGCCTTTATTCTGTAATTTATACATTCTTCTGTCGTTACGTTGCAAGAGATACAATTAACCCACGTGAGGGTTGATCTTACCCTCCAATTCCTTTAGATTATGTGATTAAATGGACGAATATATAGTTTGGTGTGGAAATTACATAATATTTGCCTTCCAGCGCGGAATTAACTGCGAGAGAGACGAGTTTCTACCTGCATGTTCACATGTCACTAGGAACTGCTGACTCGGACAATAATAAATGGGTTAACATTGTTGGACATTTTCTTTGTTCATCTTTGGCAATTAAGCCTTCTCTGTTTTCTCTTTGTAGTTAGCTAATGGACTTGTCTTCTCACTGAATTTAATATTTTGAATGCTTTATTTATTATTGGAAGTATATTAACTTGATATTATTTATCCATTAAGTTACTGGGTGTATGGAGTTAGTTCTGAATTAGCATAAATATTACAGTTAATTTCTCTAAATCTATTTAATTCATTTTATGCATTTATTATTGGAGATCCATAAGCCACTGGTTCTGAGATCTTTAACATTACTCTTGGTCCTTCAAAACATTTATGATTATTATAATGTAGAACTAATTCCTCCCCACATACATTGTGGAGAAATCTGGCTCCAGTGTAATGATAATAAATCTCATAAATTCGGAAAACCATTCTTAAGAAATAAATATATTAGAGAACCAGTACCTATGGATCTCTTATATTAAGTGTAACAGAAATATATCAATGCATAATAAATGGACTGTAAATAATATAAATTATAGAGCCGACTCCCTCCACAACCTTGGGGGTAAATTTATATCACAAGTAATGTGCATGAATGTATAAGAATAATCACGTAATAATAAATCAATGAATACTACTAAATGCTCTCTACAAAAGAAAATATAAACAGCTTCGTGTTTTTTAGGAAGATAGTAGTAGTATGCATCCTGTGAACTCGTCTCCGTATACTTGTCCCAGCAGGCTACACTCGAAGCACGTGATCGAGATGGAAATTATCGTCTCCCTTGTGCTTGAACTCCAGCTGAAAGATGAATCGCATGTAATATCTATTTGAGCATATATATAGTTTCACACGTATTCATAAAATTTACTGTGGAGAGACAAAGATAAGGGCACTTACGACTTTGGTGTACTCGGCGCACGTCTTAACGACAAAGCGTCCAATCTGATATATTAAATGTGATCACAAAAATATACAATGGGCGAAATACTTTGCCAGATGTGCCGTCCCATGATATGATGAAGCTATTACGTCTTCCTGGCGTCCATAGAGGCACGGGTGGCTCGATTATGATACTGTAAATAAGCAGTTTCCGGACACTCTCGCTTTATGGCGTCTCTCTCTGCCAAATCTCTCTCTTGACTCGGTCGCGCATGCACGCTAGTATGTAATGTTGGAACTCTGTAAAAAACTCTACATGATTTGTTATAATTCCCGAGATAATGGAGACAAGGTTTATTATAAATTATACCATGTTAAGTTGTCTTTAAGTTAAGTGGACAACAAATAAGTTCTCGCTGCGTAAATAAATTTACATGAATCCGCGTTCATATGGGCGAGAATATCGAGAGTAAAAATTCTTTATTCAAGTATTCACTGGAACAGCAGGTTTTAGCCGTATAAATATTTCCAACATACACTACCCACGACCTTCATCACTGTAACCATCTAAACTACCCGCGACCGTCATCACAGTAATCATCTACATTACCCACGATTTGCATCACTAACCATATACATTACCCACGTCCTTCATCTTTGTAATGAACTACACTACCCACGACCTTCATAACTGTAACCATCTACACTACCCACGACCTTCATCACTGTAACCATCTACACTACCACGACCTTCATCACTGTAACCATCTACACTACCCACGACCTTCATCACTGTAACCATCTACACTACCCACGACCTTCATCACTGTAACCATCTACACTACCCACGACCTTCATCACTGTAACCATCTACACTTCCTGCTACCTTCATCACTGTAACCATCTACACTACCCACGCCCTGATCACATGACCATTTACATTAGGCACGACTATCATCACGATAATCATCTGCAGTACTCACGTTCTTCTTCACAGTAACCCTCAGCACTAGCTACGATTTTTTTTCACTATAACTATCAACAAAACCCAAGAACCTTATCACCGTAACCATCACCACAACTCACGACGTTCACCACAGTAACCATCAACACTACCCATGACTTCATGCATGCAATCATCTACAGTACCCATCTACTTCAACCCAGTAACCCTATACACCACTTAAGAAGTTCATCACAATAACCATCTACACTACCCACGATCTTCATCCCAGAAACTATCTACACAACTCACGACCTTCTTCACAGTAAACCTATACACTACACACAACCCACATCACTGTAACCATCGAAACTATGAACATCCTTTATAATTGCAACTATCTACACTACGCACTCCCTTCATCACAAAAACCCCCAATACTTCCCAAGACCTTCATCACTGTAACTATCTAAACTAAAACTGTGACCATCTACACTACACTCGACCTTCATCACTGTAACCATCAACATTATCCACGACCTTCGTTACTGTAACCATGTACACCTCCTACGACTATCATCATTTTATCTGTCTACACTACACACGACCATTATCACATTAACCCTCTACACTACCCACGACGTTCATCCAAAAAACTACCTATACTACCGACGACCTTCTTCACGGTATCCCTATACACAACTCACAATCTTCATCACAGTTACCATCAACACTACACCACAACCTTGATGACAGAAACCATCTACACTTCCCTCGATTTTCATCACAATGTTCATCTACACAACCCACGACATTTATCACAATATACTACTACACTACCCAAGACCTTCATAACAGTAACTATCTTCATTACCCACAACCTTCATCACAGTAACCAGTTACACTACCCACGACCTTCGTCACAATAACCTTTTTCACTACACACGACTTTCATCACAGTAACCGTCTACACTACCCACTACCTTCATCACGGTAACCATCTACACTACCATCAAACTTTATTATGTCAAGTATCTACACTTCCTTCATCACAGACTCCCTCAATACTTCCCAAGACCTTCATCACTGTAACCATCTACGCTCCCTAAGACCATCATCACTTTATCCATCTTCACTATACACGACCTTCGTCACATTAACCCTCTACACTACCCACGACTTTCATTACAGTAACTCTCTACAATTTCCATATACTTCATCACTGTTAGCATCTGCACTACCCACGACCTTCATAACAGCAACCATCTGCACGTACTATGATCTTCATCACAGTAACCCTCTACACTACTCAAGACCATCATTACAGTAACCATCTACACAACCCACGCCTTTATTGTTAGTAATCCTCTACACTTCCCACGACCTTCATCCAAAAAACTATCTATAGTATACCTTCACAGTAACCCTATACACTACCTACAACGTTCATCACAGTAACGTTCTGCACTTCACAAAGCCTCCATCACAGAATCCATCTGCACAACGCATAACTATCATCGCACAACCTTCAGCACAGTAGCCTTCTACACTTCTACAACCTTCATTACTCTAACTCTAAACACTTCCCACAAACTTCATCACAGTAAAGTTAAACACTTCTTTGTCTCTTACCGACTACTTCTATCACAATTTTTTTGTTTTACAGTCTTTCTGGTTTGGTGCCTCCCTCTGATAATTATTTACCTCAACACACCTGGTGCTACATAGTTTTCCTGGCTTGCTGCCTCCCTCTGATTATTATTTACTTCAACACACCTGGTGCTACATAGTTTTAATAGCTTGCTGCCGTCCACTGATAATTATTTACCTCAACTTACCACCACTGTACATAACTTATGTGGCGAAAGATCCCAACTTAAACTTGTCTTCTTACCTAACGATATATATTCCTGTCTAGAATTTCCCAATATAGAGTGGTTGAGATTCTCAGAATTAAACAGAAGTCAACCAAGACGTTTCTATAGTCATCGCTCCCAGAAGAATGTCTGCCAGTGGAGTTTCCTCTCATTTCGATTAAGGAAACTTCTTAATTGACTTTGACCTTGGATTCTTTGATTGGAAACAAAATACCAGCTCACCTAAAGTTAATGAAGAAGCCAGTAGATCCTCTGTTAGTGGTGAAGCCAGAGGACGCACTGTAAATGGGGAAGCCGGTGAACCCACTGTAAGTGGGGACGTCAGTGGATCCATGGTAAGTAGAGAAGCCAGAAACCCAGTAATACCAGACAATATGCTGATTTCCCGCACTAATACAAGGTAAAGGATAGCGTCATAACGTTGTTGACCACACACATCGTCAAAATTAAGTATCAGAAAAGTTAAAGAAGAATTATCTAATAAGTCAATGATCCCTTAAAACGAAGTACATAGATTACTGCACGGCTCACAACTTGGTCATAGCGAGTCCTGTCAATATGGGACGTCACCTTAGCTTCTGCGGCATCAAGGCCAACACCAAGGTAGGTACATCTGGAGACCAATCTACATGTTATAGTGGTATAAAATGGTTGACTGACACAAGGTCCCCTGTACCCCTAAAATGTCGTCAACATACCTGCAGTATATAGCCGGTTTCAAGTTCATGTCGACATGAACTTGAAACCGGCCATATACTGCAGGTATGTTGATGACATTTTTACACAGGTACCTGATGTCAGACGTCTGCAGGAGCTGAAGGAGGCATTTGAGCGGAATTCTGTGTTACGTTTCACTTACGAGATGGAGAAGGATAGGAAGCTGCCCTTTCTAGATGTAACAGTCATAAAAAGGAGCGGAGGTTTCCACACTGCAGTCTACACTAAAGAAACAAACATAGGAATGTGCCTCAATGCCAACAGTGACTGCCCAGACAGGTACAAGAGGAGTGTCGTTAACGCTTATGTAGACCGTGATCTCAGCCACAGCTCAGGATGGAAGCAAGTCGATGAAGAACTCTGTAGGGTAAGGCAGGTCCTAGTCAACAACGGCTTCTCCAATGGTTTCGTTGAAGACATGATAAGAAGGAAAGTGAAACGCCATGCAACCTCTGAAGAGACAACTAACACAACACCTGTACCCCCTATTAGACTATTTTACAGGAACTTCTTTTCCACTGCTCATAAAACGGAGATAAGGGTCCTGAAAGATATTGTTAATAGAAACGCTATCCCTTCAGACAAAAATCAAAAGATACAATTGAAGATCTACTGAGTTTTTTGAGGCTTACAGTCCCCAAGAGGGCATTTGAAGGCATAGACGACGTTGGTCTCTTTTAAAGCGTTCTGCTTTGTGTTTTCTCATGAGTAGGCTGGCCGTTTTTCTGGTTTTATAGTAAATCGTCAGTTGTATCTTCTGATTTTTGTCTGTAGGGATAACGTTTCTATTAACAATATCTTTCAGGACCCTTTCCTCCGTTTTATGAGCTGTGGAAAAGAAGTTCCTGTAAAATAGTCTAATAGGGGGTACAGGTGTTGTGTTAGTTGTCTCTTCAGAGGCTGCATGGCGTTTCACTTTCCTTCTTATCATGTCTTCAACGAAACCATTGGAGAAGCCGTTGTTGACTAGGACCTGCCTTACCCTACAGAGTTCTTCATCGACTTGCTTCCATCCTGAGCTGTGGCTGAGATCACGGTTTTTTCTTGGTTTTGTAGAATATTATCAGGTTTATGTTTTGGTTAGGAGTAGTGCTTTTTACTCCTTTACGGATTATTTCTTTCATTATTCTTTCCTCTTTTATATGTTCACTGTGCATGGTTGATTTGTAATATAATTTTATTGGGGAAAGTCACACTTGAAAAGTCTTCTCGAAGCATGTACAAAGGAAGCCCCTTTCATCAGTCCACAAGGAGACATGTATTTACAAATAGACGGAGTAGCAATGGGCTCCCCCTTAGGAGTTTTATTTGCTAATTTTTATATGGGAACCATCGAAGATAGGGTCTTCAGTAGCAGACAAAAACCAACTGTATACTGCCGTTATGTAGATGACATATTCGTAATAGTAAAAGACTCAGATGAACTAATTGACCTAAAAAGACACCTAGAGAGAGAGTCAGTACTCCGATTTACACATGAAAATAGTGAAAATAACAGTCTGCCATTCTTGGATGTACTAATAACAAAAACAGGAACCTCTTTAAGCACCAACGTATATACCAAGCCCACCAACATAGGATTATGCCTGAACGGTAGAAGTGAGTGCCCCCAAAGATACAAAGCCAGTGTTCTCAATGCTTATATTCGTCGAGCGCTTACCCACTGCTCTGAATGGAGCAACGTGAGTAGAGAGTTTGAAAGAGTAACTCAGGTATTGGTGAACAACGGATATAGCAACGCGGAAATAAACGCTGCTATAAGAAGACACTTGGACCGTTGGTATAATTCAGAACCTAGAACAGAAACCACAACACCCCCAATAAAATTATATTACAAATCAACCATGCACAGTGAACATATAAAAGAGGAAAGAATAATGAAAGAAATAATCCGTAAAGGAGTAAAAAGCACTACTCCTAACCAAAACATAAACCTGATAATATTCTACAAAACCAAGAAGACTTCCGAACTCCTTATCAAAAACAGCCCGAAGCCGACGGAGAACCCTCTACAGCAGTCAAGCGTTGTATACATGTACACTTGCCCCCACGAAGGATGTAACCTTCAATGTAAGTACATAGGTATGACGTCGACCAAGCTGACGAGGCGTTTGACATGCCATCTTCAATCTGGTGCCCCTAGGAATCACATGAGACAAGCCCATGACATTACTCTAACAAGAGAAATGTTGAACAAGAATACTTGCATAATAGACAAAACCCAAGATTCAAGAAGATTACAAATTCTTGAGGCAATTCACATAAGAATAGAGCGACCTACCATGAACACCCAAATCACAGAACTATTTACTCTACCCACCATGAGAGTAAGGACAAGACAAGAACATATCGATGCCAACACAGAAGACAATGTCCAACATAACAGGCCAATTACACTGGATTAATCTTTGTGTTTAGATAGGAGATGCCTCGTATGGGCCAATAAGCCTTCTGCAGCCCCTATGTTTATCCCTTATGTATCCCCCCATGTTTTTCACCTTCATTGTATTATCACCTGACCTAATGCGGGTATAAAATCAACTAGTATTGTAAGATCTGTTCACTTGAGAATGAACCATGGAGGTTCGAAACGTCGTGCAAATTATACAAATAAGTGTAATACACTCTATAGTAAATCACTTTTCTTCACCTTAAAAGTACGAAAATGAGTTTTGGAGAACTCCTATTCCAATTAAGCCCTGATGCTAAGAAAATAGTTAGAGGGATAGAAGCCCTAAACCAGAAAATAATAAATACAGAATATGCGGTCATATTCAATGAAACATGTTTGAAAGAAAACCTGCTGCCAGTATACACCAATATATAGGTATATATATATATATATATATATATATATATATATATATACATATATATATATATATATATATATATATATATATATATATATATATATATATATATATATATATATATATATATATATATATATATATATATATATATATATATATAAATATATAGTATAGTAGTGCAAACAAAAATTGGTGTAATAACATATTGGTGTACTCACCTCACCTAATTGTACTCGCCTAATTGTGCTTGCGGGGGTTGAGTTCTGGTTCTTTGGTCCCGCCTCTCAACAGTCAATCAACTGATGTACAGATTCCTGAGCCTACTGGGCTCTGTCATATCTACATTTGAAACTGTGTATGGAGTCAGCCTCCACCACATCACTTCCAAGTGCATCCCATTTACTAACTACTTTGACACTGAATAGTTTTTTCTAATGTCTCTGTGTCTTTCCTGTGTCCTCTTGTGCGTGTGCCACCCGTGTTAAATAATCCATCCTTGTCCACCCTGTCAATTCCCCTGAAAGTTTTGTATGTGGTGATCATGTCTCCCTTGCTCTTCTCTCTTCCAGCGACGTGAGGTGCCGTTCCCGTAGTCTGTCGTCATAAGTCATGCCTCTTAGTTCTGGGACTAGCCTAGTGGCATACCTCTAAACTTTTTCCATCTTCGTCTTGTGCTTGACTAGATGCGGGCTCCATGCTGGGGCTGCATACTCTAGGATTGGCCTTACATATGTGGTATACAAGTTTCTGAAGGATTCCTTACACAGGTTTCTGAAAGCAGTTCTGATGTTAGCCAGCCTCGCATAGGCCGCTGATGTTATTCTTTTGATGGGGGCTTCGGGATACAGGTTTTGCGTGATATCAACTCCCAGACCATTCTCTGTGTCCGTTCGTGAAGCACTTCATCCCCCTTACGTATCCAGTGACTGGCCTCCTATTTCCTCCTCCTAGTTTCATTACCTTACCTTTACTTGGGTTGAACTTTAGTAGCCACTTGCCAGACCATTCCTTCAGTTTGTCTAGGTCATCTTGTACCCTCATACAGTCTTCCTCTGTCCTGATCCTCCTCATATTTTTTGCATCATCAGCAAACATAGAAAGGAACGAGTCAATTCCTTCTGGGAGGTCATTTACGTATATCAGAAACCGTATAGGTCCAATAACTGATCCCTGTGGGACTCCACTGGTGACTCCCCGCCACTCCGAGACCTCACCCCTCATAGTGGGTGACTCGCTGTGTCCTGTTGCTTAGGTACTCTCTTATCCAATGGAGTACCTTCCCTTTCACTCCTGCCTGCATCTCCAGTTTGTGCACTAGCCTCTTATGTGGTACTGTGTCAAAAGCTTTCTGGCAGTCCAGAAATATTCACTCTGCCCAGCCCTCTCTCTCTTGCCTCATTTTTGTTTCCTGGTCATAGAGCTCTATTCATCCTGTTAGGCATAATTTGCCATCTCTGAACTAATGCTGATGTGTTACAAAGTTCTTCTGCTCCAGATGTTCCACTAGCTCTTTTCGCACAATCTTTTCCATCATCTTGCATGAAATGCAAGTTAGGGACACTGGCCTGTAGTTCAGTGCCTCCTGCCTTTTACCCTTCTTGTATATTGGCACTACATTGGTCGTCTTCCAATTTTTTGGCAGATCACATGTTACCAGTGACGTGTTGTACACCATGGAGAGTGGTTGGCATATAGCTTATGCTCCTTCCTTTAGAATCCATGGTGATATTCCATCCCGGCCTATAGCCGTTGTCACGATCAAATCTAGCAGATGCTTCCTCACCTCCCCACTGGTAATCACAAACTCCTCTAGTGGTGTCTGGTTTGATGGTTCCTACCTTATCTCTGGGACTTCTCCTTGCTCTGAGGTGAAGACTTCCTGGAATTTCCTATTGAGTTCCTCGCACACTTCCTTGTCGTTTGTAGTGAATCTTTCTGCCCCTATTCCCAGTTTCATTACCTGTTCCTTCATTGTTGTTTTTCCTCCTGATGTGGCTATGTAGCAGTTTGGGTTGAGTATTGGCTTTACTCGCTATGTCATTTTCATATTGCCTCTCTACCTCTCTTCTCACCCTGACTTATTCATTCCTGGTGCTCTGGTATCTTTCTCTGCTCTCTAGTGTTCTGTTGTTTCTATAGTTTCTCCACGCCCTTATACTTAGCTGCGTTGCTAGCTTGCAACACTGATTAAACTATGGGTTTCTAATCTCCATTTATTTTTTTTATTTTTGTACTGGGACGAACTTGTCTGCTACCTCCTTACACTTCTGTGTGATGTAGTCCATCATGTCTTGAACAGTCTTTCCTCTGAGTTTTGTTTCCCAAGCTATTTCAGTTAGGAATTTTCTCATCTCCTCATAGTTTCCCTTCCGGAATGCTGGCCTCTTGCTTTCTGTTCCCTTCCTTGAGTACATTAACCCTTCTTCGACCAGATATTCAAACAACACTGCACTGTGATCACTCATTCCCACGGGGGCTTCAAGGCCTATTTCCCTTATGTCTGAATCGTTCAGAGTGAATACTAGGTCGATTCATGCTGGTTCATCATTGCTTCTCATTCTGGTCGGACCTTTGACATGCTGACTTAAAAAGTTTCTAGTCGTCACCTCCAGCAGTTTCGCTCTCCATGTTTCCTCACTCCTCGTGGTTCCCTGTTTTCCCAGTCAAATTCTTCCATGATTAAAGAAGATTCTGCTCATCTATTTCCCCATGATGAGCAGATGTGATCGTTTTCTACAGGCAGCAACGGCTGCTCTCTCAATGATAATGTTAACTGCCATGTTGTTTCTGTCATACTCTTGCCTGGGTCTTCTTTCATTTGGTGGTGGGTTATATATCACTGATACTACTACTCTTGGTCCTCCCATCGTCATGGAGCCTGTTATGGAGTCTCTGAACCCTTTGCAGCCCGGAATATCCATCTCGAAACTCCATTCCTTTCTCATCAGTAGAGCCACTCCGCCTCCTCCCCTTCCTTCCCTCTCTTCCCTTATTACAGTGTAGTCTTGGGGAAACACCGCATTCGTTATGATTCCTGAGAGTTTTGTTTCTGTGAGTCCAATTACATCTGGCGTAATACCCTAGTGGTGTTATACCCAAGTGGTGTTAAATTCTAGTTGTGTAACCTAGTGGAGTAATAACCTAATGGTGTAAAAATTTGTGTTTTAATGACCAAGTGATGTAATTTCCAAGTGGTGTAATTGTCTAGCGGTGAAAACACCTATTGGTGTAATAAGCTCGTGGTGAAATAATTTGGTTGTGTAATAATCAAGTGGTGTAATTCTCTAAGGGTCCATGAATAAAGTAATGAATAAAGTTGTGATTCATTAATTGTGTAATTCTCAAGATGTGTAATAATGGTGTATAAATTACATCTGGTGTAATAACCTTGTGGTGTAATTCCCTTGTGGTGTAATAACCTATTGGTTTAAAAAACTAGTTGAGTTATGATGTAGTGATGTAATAATCTAGATGTGTAATTATCCAGCATTGTAATAATCTAGTGGAGTAATAACCTAGTAGTGTAATAATCTAGTGGTTTAATAATGTAGTGGTATATGTCAGGAGACATATTTTTCCTGCTCTCTCGTGCACTGAATGAAGTACGAAATTGCATAGTGCACCAGTGATGTGCACCGTGATTCAACTTTCTGAATATAATTTTTCCTCAGTCGTGTAGGTGTCGTTGGACAGCCCGTGACATTTGCTAGTCATTGATGTCATTCTGATCGTTGTATCAGGTCTGTGAAGGAAATTACAGGAGGGAGTTGATTTCAGGGAAAATTTTGTACAAGTCAAGTGTAGAGAGGGAGGTATGGGGAGTTAACGGCTGTAGACCACCCCCCCTATCACGTGTCCACCTCGTGAGAGAGGGGGTAGCATTCTGAGGCAAGATGCGCCATTGTCCAAAGCGCTTGGGCCTCAGGAATGCTGAGCCGTGATTGGTCAAGACGCTGAGGGGTGCCGCATGGTATCCCCTGGGCCGTTTTCGCGGGAAAAAATCATTCTTACATAGAACGTTGCCATAGGAAGATGTACTTCTCGTGCTAATGGTCAAGCACCATGAAGTACCGCCTGCAACGTAACTAAAGTCACGCTTATCATCTTGCTATCTTTGCGAGTGCCGTATGTAAGAATCCGGCATCGCCAAAAGGTGTATTCGACGAATTACCAGTGTGAACTTTTGTCATCTAAGCCGCTTGATTGTGAGATGCCATCTCAGAGCAACTGGACTGAGTGAGGCTGTTAATATCGGCCTGGGTTAGTGACATCCGCCGTCTATCGTATCTGTGCTTGAAGGTACTGCAGTGAGACGTGCTAGAGAAGGTTTCAGTGATATGAGAGAAACCTTAAATTCGCAATTCCGAGGAATTAGAAGTGAACAGTGAAGGACTCTGTCTCGTGTACCGTGCAACACCGTGTACCGTCGTATCCTGGGGTACCGTGTCAAGTGGATGGGCGTGGTACCGCATCCCAGCTGTGTAATCTGTTGTGTGCGCACCCTGGGCTGCCCTATGCTGGCGTATTCGCGCCACCTGGCCTCTGTGTGGAGCTAACCCCGTGCTCCACCTGACCACGTGTAAGAAGTAAGGATGCCTAAAACATCATCCAGCAGCAGCAGTGGGAGTGAGGTTGACGTGTATGTATGTGAGTGTGTGTGGCGGGCCCGCAAGATTGATGTAAGTACACTATTTCCGTTTTGGGTAATAAAACTCTGAAGTTCGTTTCGCCCCCAGTGTTCCGTCTGTTCTCTGTCCCAAGTCGACCACCTAGTGAGGTGAATGGGAATTGGAGACGTGTGAGTTTACCCTGTTTGCCGTCTCCAAGTTGAGGTTGAGCCCAACTGTGAGTTTGACGTGTGTGAGGACACCTAGAGACACATTCAGTGGTGGAGTAAAGTGAGTTTTATTTGTTTCCATTTTTTCTATGTGCTGTGTATGTAATTTGCTCTAATTTGATACCCTTTTTCAGCAGTGAAAGTGGTAACAGGGAGGTTTCCCTTGGTTTTAAATAATTTCTATTGTTATATTGGCCAGCGTTTATTTTACCGTTGTGTTGTGGTAAAGTGTTAATTATTGGTAGATAATTTACAGGGGAAGTCATTTACAAGTTTTGCTGTGAGTGGCAGGGATGTACTGTGTTGTACCGAGTGTAAACCGTTGACAAGTTTGTCCTTGGTGGAATGCATTGTGTACTGTGAAGGATTCCGTGAGAATTAAAGTCATTTAACGTCACCGGGGGTCACATTTACTTAATGAGGTGACTTGTTGTGTTGAACATTGTTGTGATTAACGTACGGACGTGTAAAGGCCACAGCCACAGTGAAGTTCACGCAGTGGAGGAATTGTCAAGTGAAGACTAACGTAGTGTTAACGATTTAACGAGCTGTCGTTAATTGATTGATTAACGTAAGGGGTTGACGGTCTGTTATGATCGGAGTCAATTGCGCTGTAATTAAGCTGCTGTAATTCGTTGCACTGATCAGATCTGTCTGCGGACAGAGTGATTAAGCACTCGTAGCTAATTAAAGAGGATTAGTAACCGCCACTTAGTGAATTCACCAGGTGTTGATGTTGTTGTTTACACGGTGTGTTGTAAACTTGTGTGGTACAGTAGTCTACCCTCGTTAAGGTAATCTTGTCGTAAGACCGGAAGTGAACTGTCAGTTGAGAGACAGTAGGCTTCGCCAATACTCGTCTGAATTAATAGGTTGTTGTATTCAGTAATTAATTGGGAATTACTCACCGAATGCTTGACTTTTAAGTTGATGTAATTAATTGATTTACGAGTTATTGCTGCCAATTGATTGTCGTTGAGTCACCTGTATTAACGTAATTGTTTCAATTTATTTAGAGTAACTTTTGTTGTTGATTGTCCTGAGAGACAAGTGTTAACGTAAGATTTTTATAAGGGGTTATCATTCTTGGATTAATACACTTTAATGCGCCCGGGCCTCGTGAAAAAAATAGCGCATTGTGCGCGCGGCGTTTTGGGCTCGAGCGTAAACACCAAAAAGTGTGTAATCTTTTCACTCTCCTGACACCAATTCTCGAGCTACGTATTTCATTTTGGTATCAATGTGTTGGTAATAAAATTCTCTACAAGATCATATGTATAACATGTCACCAAAGCATTAGCTATCCCACCACGAAATAAATAAAATGTAGATCACTCGCCGTGACGCCCAAACAGCAACAAAATGTTCATACTCTTTTGTTTGTTGTCAGCTCCACATTAGTCATACAGCGTTAAATTTTATATCACTGAACTCGCAATAAAATTCCCTACACAGACATATGCATATAAATGTAGAATCATGATCGCGGCCCACACCAAAGTGTGTGAAGTGGGCGATTACCCTCGTTGTGTCAACACCTCAATAGTCTCTCCACTAAGTTACAATACAATGCCGTTTTCCCAAATAGGCCATGTGTCTGTTAAAGAAAACGGAAATTTAATGGCAAACATTTTCATACTAACCTCAAGTCGATCGAATAAGAATTGGATTTTATGTTTTTTTTTTTACATTGCGCGGCTATTTACGACGCGGTTGCGGAACCCGTTAAACAAGCCCGTCGTGTATAAACGACGTGTGTGCATTAAAGTGATAATTATTAATTAAATAATAATAACACTTTAATGTTTAAATTAACCGCCTTGTTACTTGGTACCTCGTTGAGAGCAGCGAGCGCCAGTCAAGTTTTGTGATTATAGTATTTGTTCACCGTGAAGACGTGACAATATTGATTGCAAGCTTGCGTCACCAGTGGGCACCACTGTGTTCAGTTAGTGTCATTAGTCAGTCAGCGACGACGGGATAAGGATACCGTGGGTCCATCAGGCTGTTGATTAGCTGCTCTTGAATGTGCCACTGGAGTGACAGTAAAGTAACGTAAATTCTTTGTTGTAGTAGTTTTAGTTTGTTTTTGTGAATAAATTGTAAGTTATAGAAAATGGTTGTTTACGTCAAACCTTCCAATATTACTGCCCCACATTTCATGTTCTGCAATGCTTTGCCTGCTTATGTTCATATCAAATCTGTATCTGAAGCTCGAGTCCATTGCACAGCACCACACTTCTATAAATACGAAGTGAGAATCCGTCGGCTACCCTTTATTAGTTTGTCAACTAGGAGGAGCCAGCGACCTAAGTGACAGGTGTTACCCGGGTGGTTTCACCTGGCGGTTTGCTCCCGCGGTCCTATGATCTTAGGCTTTAAGATTAAATATCTGCCACTGGCAGCTCTTGCTGTTTAAGGTCTGCCTCTCTTGCCAGGTAGTTACGATTAACGTAACCTTACTAGGAATTAATTCTTTCGATAATTGTCAAAGAAAAAAAAATCTCACAGTATACTAATACTCTAGTGATATAATAATCTAGTGGTGTAATAATCTAGTAGTGTAATAATGTAATGGTATACTAATAATCTAGTCGTGTAATAACCTAGTGGTGTAATTACCTAGTGGTGTAATAATCTAGTGGTGTAATAACCTAGTGGTGTAATAATCTAGTGGTGTAATAACCTAACGATGTAATAACGTAGTTGTGTAATAATCTTGTGGTGTAATAATCTAGTGGTGCAAAACCCTTGTGCTATAATTACCAAGTTGTGTAATAATCTATTGGTGTAATAATGCAGGAGTGTAATAAACTACTTGAGTAATGCTCTTGTAGTTCCTAGAGTAGAAGAGGCATATCCACTCTTTAACTGGCGAGAAATATGGTCAAACCTTCATGTTAAATTTATTGATCTAAAACAACATTTATTATTGTATCGCCATTCATGAGACCCTCCCTACAAATGATAGGTCGTCATTTGGTCATTAAGTACAAGTTGGTCACTAAGGACAGCATTAGGTTTGACCAATGTTCTGAAATTGAGAATAATATGCATATATTTTATTTCTGTGAGCGGAAATATGTTTTAGTAAACTGGATGACAGATATTCTTAATGATTTATGTGGACCATGCATTAGAATGGATTTAATGTGGTTTTTGATGTTTCATATTGAAATAAAATGAATGAAAATTAAAAATACAATCATTATTATACGCTGTGTGTGTGTAAATAGGCAGGCTGGAGGGGGTTACTGTGTTTGGATACGCAGGCAAGAGGGTTACTGTGTGTGTGGATAGGCAGGCTGGAGGATTACTGTGTGAGGGTAGGCAGGCAGGAAGGTTACTGTGTGTGGATAGGCAAGCTGGAGGATTACTGTGTGAAGGTAGGCAGGCAGGAATGTTACTGTGTGTGGATAGGCAGGCAAGAGGGTTACTGTGTGTGTGTGTGCATTGGCAGTCAGTAGGGTTATAAAAATAAATATATATATATCAGATAAACAGGCAGGAGGGTTACTCAGTAGACAGAATATTGAAGTTATTGCATGACAGGATCAAGTATAAGATCCATAAACCCTACGATCAAGTATTGATGTTTACTGCTCATGCTCGGTGATGATATGGAAAAAATGGGTTTATTGAGAATTACATGAAATAAATATAAATGTAGTTTTTCCCTTGTAGATTGATGTAAATATGATCTTTATATTGTATATTATTTAATTAAGAACAAAAGAAAGAAAAAAGTGGTGTAATAATCTAGTGGTTCAATAACCTATTAGTGTAATAATCTAGTGGTGCAATAATCTAGTAGTATAATAACCTTGTAGTGTAATAGCTAAGTGGTGTAATAATCAGATGGTATTATAGTATAGTGGTACAAACAAAAAATGGTGTAATAACCATTTGGTGAAATACCCAAGTGGTGTTAAAATATAGTTGTGTAATTATCCCGAAGTGTACTTACCAACACGTGTAATAATCTAGTTGAATAATAATCTAGTGGTGTAATAACCTAGTGGTGTAATAGTTTAGTGATATAATAATATTGTGGTGTATTAACTTAGTGGTGTAATAACCTAGTGGTGTAATAACCTAGTGGTGTAATAGTTTAGTGATATAATAATATTGTGGTGTATTAACTTAGTGGTGTAATAACCTAGTGATGTAATAACCTAGTGGTGTAATAGTTTAGTGATATAATAATATTGTGGTGTATTAACTTAGTGGTGTAATAACCTAGTGATGTAATAACCTAGTGGTGTAATAACCTAGTGGTGTAATAACCTAGTGGTGTAATAACCTAGTGGTGTAATAACCTAGTGGTGTAATAACCTAGTGGTGTAATAACCTAGTGGTGTAATAGTTTAGTGATATAATAATATTGTGGTGTATTAACTTAGTGGTGTAATAACCTAGTGATGTAATAACCTAGTGGTGTAATAACCTAGTGGTGTAATAACCTAGTGGTGTAATAACCTAGTGGTGTAATAACCTAGTGGTGTAATAACCTAGTGGTGTAATAAGTTAGTGGTGTATTAACTTAGTGGTGTAATAACCTAGTGGTGTAATAGCCTAGTGGTGTAATAACCTAGTGGTGTAATAGCCTAGTGGTGTAATAACCTAGTGGTGTAATAGTTTAGTGGTGTAATAGTTTAGTGATATAATAATATTGTGGTGTATTAACTTAGTGGTGTAATAACCTAGTGGTGTAATAACCTAGTGGTGTAATAACCTAGTGGTGTAATAACCTAGTCGTGTAATAACCTAGTGGTGTAATAACCTAGTGGTGTAATAACCTAGTGGTGTAATAACTTAGTGGTGTATTAACTTAGTGGTGTAATAACCTAGTGGTGTAATAGCCTAGTGGTGTAATAACCTAGTGGTGTAATAGCCTAGTGGTGTAATAACCTAGTGGTGTAATAGCCTAGTGGTGTAATAGCCTAGTGGTGTAATAACCTAGTGGTGTAATAACCTAGTGGTGTAATAACCTAGTGGTGTAATAACCTAGTGGTGTAATAACCTAGTGGTGTAATAACCTAGTGGTGTAATAACTTAGTGGTGTATTAACTTAGTGGTGTAATAACCTAGTGGTGTAATAACCTAGTGGTGTATTAACTTAGTGGTGTAATAGCCTAGTGGTGTAATAACCTAGTGGTGTAATAACCTAGTGGTGTAATAACCTAGTGGTGTAATAACCTAGTGGTGTAATAACCTAGTGGTGTATTAACTTAGTGATGTAATAACCTAGTGGTGTAATAACCTAGTGGTGTATTAACTTAGTGGTGTAATAGCCTAGTGGTGTAATAACCTAGTGGTGTAATAACCTAGTGGTGTAATAACCTAGTGGTGTAATAACCTAGTGGTGTAATAACCTAGTGGTGTAATAACCTAGTGGTGTATTAACTTAGTGGTGTAATAACCTAGTGGTGTAATAACCTAGTGGTGTATTAACTTAGTGGTGTAATAACCTAGTGGTGTAATAACCTAGTGGTGTAATAACCTAGTGGTGTATTAACTTAGTGGTGTAATAACCTAGTGGTGTAATAACCTAGTGGTGTAATAACCTAGTGGTGTAATAACCTAGTGGTGTAATAGCCTAGTGGTGTAATAACCTTGTGGTGTAATAGCCTAGTGGTGTAATAGCCTAGTGGTGTAATAACCTAGTGGTGTAATAGCCTAGTGGTGTAATAACCTAGTGGTGTAATAGCCTAGTGGTGTAATAGCCTAGTGGTGTAATAACCTAGTGGTGTAATAACCTAGTGGTGTAATAACCTAGTGGTGTAATAGCCTAATAGTGTGCAGTGGGGTAGGGGGTTCGGTGATGTCCACAAACACCAGGAGTACCCGGTGGTGTGGGGTAGGGGGTGACACGTATATAATCCGTAGGAAATCAGGACTCTCTTAAAACAAACTGCTCAGTAGGCTTTCAGTGCATTTTACTCTTCCTTGCAACCCTGTGACTTATCTGATTGAACGGCCAGAGAAAACCCTTAGGAAACAAGGAATCTTCGTTAACTTTCCTCCTCTCGTAAGGTCAAAATTGCGTCTGCCCCTGTAGCGTCATCTTTCTTTAATACTCTATTCTTTTACATTTCCAATCAAACACTTTATTGATTTCATTTACCATATTCTCCATGCAGGTTTTTTGATTGAGGGCACTTTTCATTCACATAGTTTTGCTATGCCAATCCACGTTATATGAAGCGTACTAATTTAATAGCGGAGAAATAATAGTCACTCGCGGCCTCTCAATTACCAGCTGCAAATTTCTTTCAAGAAAATATTATCTAATCCACCTATAGCAGTAAATGCTTTATAATAGAAACTAACCTCCACAGGAGGTAAGATATATAACACCCCTTTTAAGCCGTGGTGAAAAAAAATGAGAAATTCATGAATGAATTTCACAAAGGTTCAATACTTCAAACAGATTTCTTAATAATTTTTAACAAACAGTAAATGATATATAATGGCCAACAGATACACAATAATATATACATTTCTGTGCAGTAGTAAAATTCTAAGTCACCCCAGGTCCAGGCAACCTAGAAAGTGCATCTGCTACTATATTTATTTTTCCCTGGAATATGTTTGATGACCAGATTGTACTCTTGCAAGAATAGAGACCACCTTAATATATTCTGATTGAAATTCTTCATGCTAGCAATAAATGTTAAGAGGTTGTGGTCAGTGAACACTTCAATAGTATTGCCTGATACATAAATGTCAATTTTTTTAACAGCTAGTAATAATGATAATTCCTCTTTCTTTACTGTGAAGTAATTCTGTTGAGAGTTGGTAAACTTTTTTTAATACTAATGTATTGGATGAAACACTTTCGCACTCTCGGTGCTCAAAAAAAAAACAATACCCCAGATGCTTTCGGCACTTCGCGCGCCTACGCGGTAAGACCGAAAAAGTGTACACTCTTTTGACTGTCCTGACAAAAATTGAAGGCGCACGTATTTAAATTTGGTATTACTGTGTTCGCAATGAAATTGTCTATAAGAGCATACCTATAAAATGCCGCCCAAGCATAAGGAGTATCAACACCAAATAAAAAACTATGCAGATCACTCGCCGAGAGCGCCAAACAGCAACAAAATGTTTCCACTCTCTTAATGGTTGCGAAGCCTACAGTTGTCCTACATCGCTAATTTTGGTATCATTGGAATCGCAATAAAATTCTCTACACGGACATATGCATATGAATGTTTAATATAGGTAATTGCCCACCCGCAAGAGTGTGTGAAGTGGAGAGTAGTTAGCCGCGAGCGCACTGGCGAAAACACAGGGGGGAAATCATGCTTGGAAAGTTTATACATTTATACGTTTCCTGACCCTACTTTTCTATGTACGTATTTCTTTTTTATACCAATGTGTTCGCAATAAAATTTTCTATAAGATGAAATGTATAACAATTGTACAAAGCATGTGTAAGAGAAGCGCCAAATATAGAACCACGTCGCTCAGTATGCGTTCGCGGCAGAAACGAATGCATTGTTTTCGTTGGTTTGATGTTTGTCGTGTTTATACTTGTTGAAACATTTTATAATTTGTATGACAGTGATCGCAGTAAAATTCCCTACACAGACATATACATAACACATACAAATATTTCCCACGTGTTGGATATATCAACGGCTAAAGGGAACCCACTGCCACACCCAGAGCCACACCCACCACACCCCCAAACATACTTTGTGTTTTTTTTTTACTCATACTTTACTCTTTACTTTTTTTACTTTACTCTTTTTTTTTACCCACTTCACGTAATTGTTCTCTTAGGCTTACCGAGTTATAGTAGTTATCCATATACAAATGATAACCCTTGTTGACTAGGGGCACCATCAACCCCATCACGGTTTCCACTGTCGTTTTTCCAATTACACAATACACATCAAATTTATATATGTAGCCTGATTTCCCTTCGGCCAACATATAAAATTTTACACCATATTTATCAGGCTTGTTGGGATTGTAGACCTTGAAAGAGAGGCGGCCGCGCCATCCCATTGTACCCTCATCGAGACTCAATTCTTTTTTTGGGATATATACAGATATATACAGATTCAAATTTTTCTGAAAATTTTCGGTGAGGGAGAACGGGAATTTCATGGAGAAAAATCTGAGAGTATCCCCATCCATTTCGGTTAGAAAATGGAATTTATAGAAATATTTTTTCGATGGACTACAGGCGTCGTCTGTTATGCGGAAACGTAAGAAAATACGGTGACGACTCATGGATAATCCTAAGCGCGAAATTGCTAATACCCTCATTATCCTCTTGCAATAGTTCAGCACCCGCATCCCAGTCTGAAGCATCTATATATAGTTTGAATATCTTAAAGTAGTCAGGAGTAGCTAACACCGGACTAGATGACAACATTCCTTTTAATTTAGTAAAAGCATCGTCACATTCCTGAGACCATTTAAACTACAAATTTTTACATGGCAAGTTTGTCAAAGGTTCTGAATTTGCTGCATTTTTTTTTAACAGAACTTATTATAATTTACACACTTACCTAGATATTTTTGCACCTCCTTCTTGCTAGTCAACACTGGGCACTCATATATCTATATAAATAAAAAATGGAAATGTTCGTTTGTTCATAATCGCTAATCTCCGAAAGTTCTTCACGGATGGCTTTGAAATTTTCACATATCGTTCTATTCGCATCGGAGCCAGTTTTAATATACATACTATATAGATGTCGTGTCTGTGAAGGGAAAAAAGTATGAGTGTTTGAAAAACTGTGTTTTCATGTGTTTTTCTTGTGAGGAAAATCTTCGAAACCTCTTTACCGATTACACACACAGATATCTCAATAACATGATGCATCAAATGAACAAATCCACAAGGGCCGTGACGAGGATTTGAACCTGCGTCCAGGAGCATCCCAGACACTTCCTTACCGATTTTACCTCTTTACCGATTACTTTGAAATTTTGACACAACGTTGCATTCGTATAGGCGCGTGTTTTTATATACCTACTATATACATGACTCATCTGTGAACGGAAAAAACTAATTTTTTTTTTTTAAAACAGCGCCATCTGTTGGACATTAGAGCAATACACACACTTTAATCTCCGAAAGTTCTTCGCCAATTGCTTTGAAATTTTGACACAACGTTCCATTTGGATACACGCATGTTTTTATATACTTACTATATAGATGCCACACCTGTGACAGGTTGAAACGTTTTTTTTTTTTAAACAGCACCATCTGTTGCACGTAATAGCTTTATTATTATTAACATCTTTATTGACAAAATTAATTACAATTTTGCCTAATCTGAAGATTTCAAGTAAGTCTTATTAAAGTGAGGATAATGCTGGTATTCACTGTCACGCAGGACAGGGTCATACATAAGACAATAGGTCTAAACTGTTGGCGGAAGTATATATATACCATGGTTACAAACAATGTTTTAATATATGGATATGTGAAAACAACTTTCTATTGTGCACCGCCACACAAGGGCAGGGATGGGTTCATAACTGATGCAGCTTAGAAGTAATATAAAAAAACATTCTCTTCATTCTTTAAAATGGACAAACAAATATTGGATAAATTGTTAGGATGTTTTCCAGAACACCTGACTCAATGAAATAGTTACACAGTTGGTGGTACAATAGGCCAGGAGGTCTAAAGTCCTTTATGGTTTCACATTCAACAATATAGTGTTCTAGTGAATACATTAAAGGTTTATCACAAAGTTCACAATCTGAGTATTCTGGTAGTGGCTCAGCCTCACTAACATGCCAGATGTGTCTATAGCCAAGGCGAATTCACGCAATGACTACATCACATTGCCTGGTTCGGTTACTGTACTGACCATACAAATACCTATCATTACAAAACTTGTCATAACTTTTAATACTGCAGCTTTCAGGTCTCTGGGCATTTCTTAGTTCTTCTAAATCTTAATTAATTTCTTTAATTTGTATGTTTTTAATAATTGTTCTTCTAAATCTGAATTAATTTCTTTAATTTGTATGTTTCTAATAATTGCATTATAGCAACACACACACACACTATACTAAATATGTTACGATTCCATTTAAATGTTTCTGATTGCACTGATAAATTGAATTTTCATAAATTACGATTAATTTTCATTTTGATTTAATTATTTTGTGTGACTTTGCGTTGGAATTGAGCTGTGTTGCAATAACACTAATTGTAATATCTCGCCTTGTATCTATCTCGACCGCGCACTCCGCTACTACCACTGAGCTAACCGTGCAATCTCCGCTCTTTCTATGGTAATAACAGATGCTATACCGATCATATAAGATGTTAACACTCGGGCCGTCATACGAAGACGTAAACCAGTACACAGAGGAAGGAGAGAGAGAGAGAGGAAGAGGGAGGCAGAGGAAGAGGGAAGCAGAGCGAGAGGAGAGAGAGAGGAGAGCGAGAACGAGAGCAAGGGAGGGAGAACGAGAGCGAGTGAGGGCGAGGGAGAGTGAGATACTAGTGAGGGAGAGTGAGACAGAAAGATAGGGATAATCGTAGTCACAACCTATCGTATGAGTTACCGAGTGACGCTGCCACCACCCTGAGTTACCGGACAGGGGACCGGAGTGAGAGTCGTAGGTCTTGCAGATGGAATAACCTACCAGGACAGGTGTAGGGGACAATTGAACGGTACAAGGATCCTGGCCTGACACTCGAATAATCCTGACCACGTGGGAACTATAGTGTACACAAGAATAAGGCGGGACACACCAATACTAACACCTCAACACGGAAGACGAACGGGGGGGAGGAGTACTGAATAATTAAGAGCACTAGGTCACTAGGGCAAAGGGGACGGTAGGCCCAATATCACTAAAGCAAGGAACCATTAATACACATTGAATAACACTTAATATCTGACTTTATTAGAAATAATTAAATAAGACACTCCCTAACTATATTCCCTACTAGAGGCCAAGGGTACTGAATGAGGTGCTTTAGTACAAGAGAGCCGTACTTACTCGTATGTTGTTCCACAGTTTTCCTGGAGATGATGTTCCTTCCCAGAGTCCACACACACCTCCCTACTGGGCTGTGCCCACTCAACTGACTCCCCTGATCTGCTGCTCCTCAGCTGAACATGAGGGTTTTGCATTTGTTGTTTAGGGGTTAATCCCTGAAGATTACCATGACGGCATCAATTCTGACCTCTTTGTGATTCGATGACCGTTGACCTGACTCTATGGCTAACTTGTACAGAGGTGTAACTTTTACATTGTCTGCCGCCGCCTGTCTGGCGCCTGTGGGTTGTTCATCCTCCACGTGGCTTGTTCATGCTGTTATGATGTTCATGTACTATGTACTGCTCTCTTGTTACATATCCCCCAATGTCCCGGTTTAAGAAAAACCGTGGGCGAGGAACTCGAACATGGCTTTTCTTATCCCAGACCACAAAGGAACTAGCACATGCCTCGAAAAAAAAAATAGCTACCCTATCTAAATATACACATCTCACAGTCGAGAAATATTTATAAAAACTCACAACAATAACAGTTACCATGGTAACTCAAAATCCAGGCTGACCATACCTGCATGGCAGCCCATCTAACCTCTTAGATGACAAATCAACATTAATTTGAGAAACAAAAATTAACACAATTTATGACAAACAATTAAATTTATACTGGAACCATCTTTCCGCTGGTTCCCCAGTTCACCAGAGTCTACACAAAAATTGTCATTCATAACATTTTCTCTGTAACGGTGAACACCAAGTTTTCTGAACTTAAAAACAATTACATATATATTGTATATACAAATTAACAAAGTCTTTATTCCCGACGAGTCCGTTGTCCCGATGTTGTTGACTCGCCCATTGCTGTATTCTTGCTGTAGTTCTGCAATGATGCGTCGTGTTCTTCACCAACGATGTTCTTCAGCTGGCCTCAGTTGTTGTGAGAAGAGATCCACTCCCCTCCTGACTAGAGTCTTCCACTGATCTAGTCCACAATCCGCAGTACATCCGCGCTGCTGGTCCCTACTTCCGGGTCGTCGACGAGGCGATGACGTCGGTGTTGACAGCGATGATTGACTTGCTGTCCGGTCACAGGGGGAACTCTGGCGTACCTGGGTTCCATCCTCTTGTAAGATGTTGTCGCCTGCTGAACGTCTGCTGGCGATGTTCTGTCTGCCGCATACATGTTGACTTCCTGGGAGTACTGAGACGTTGACACCAGACGAGGTCTTGCTTGATGAGTGAACAGCTCCAGTTCGTTGAGGCGGGGTGGGCGTGGCGGCAGAACCCTCGGGTCCCGGCTCCAGCTCTTGGGTTCCATCCACTTACAGGTGTTTCTTCTGCTACGTCGTACTAGGCCTTTACGACTTTCTTCGTTATCCCATCATGCACATGATTGTAGGCCCAAGATGCAAATCGTGCATCCGCGTTGGCGTATCATGCACACTCTAGAGGGAACGTGCTGTTCTTACGTAGCCACCAAGTTTCACATCTTGTTGCTCGGCGCATCAGAAACCTCAGGAGTGGACAAGACCTTGTGTAATCCCGCAACCGTTGCCCAATCCACTCCGTTGTTCTTGGCTGTTCATTTCTGGTCACTGGTGTTCTTTATAGCAAGGCAGGTGACCTCATTAATGTCTCGTCTGATATGTTGAATCAGTCCTCCAGATGACAGCTAGTGTTGGCAGTTCCATAACCTCATTAAGTGATGAGGTGTTGGCTGTGACCTTGACTTGTAGCCGCCCCCACCATGGCAGGTACCACTAACTAGGGTGGGGGTGAGGGATGGAGGGGGTGATGTAGTGTGACCCGTCCTGTCCCTCGGGAACTACCTGGTTCCCGCCAGACAATAGCGGTGACATGCTACTCTGGCCTCAGTTGTAGAGATGGGATATGGCCGACAGTGTGGAAATGTGAGCAGACCTGGGAAAAGAAACATTCATAACTCATATCTGGTGGAGACCTGGATCTGCCCTGGAGGTTTTAAGAAAGATAACTCCTCCAGGGTAGGTAAAGGTACGTCACTCTTGACTAAGCACCTACAGTACAATTCTTTGCCTCTACCTATAAGCTCAGATGACAACTTAACTCAGTTACTGTGCGCTCATGTGCGCGCGAGATCTGGTGACCATAGGGTGACCAGGCCTAACTTGGCTACTAAGTAAGGATGATAGGATGTCATCATCCTCCTCCGATTGAGCCTCAGGAATAACCATTCCCTCCACTCTCTCGGGAATTGGAATTGCTGAAGGTAATTCCAGTTCTTCCCTTGCTACATAAAGTTTCAATTTATTTATATGGATGGTTCTTTCAACCTGGTCTTCAAATATACCCTTGATTATGAAATTTACTGGGCCTAGTTTCTTAATAACTCTATAAGGGCCTCGCCATCTAGCTGCTAACTTCCTACTCTGATTGGCGGGCGCTGACTCATTCAACCGCATCACTAGGCTTCCCTCTTTCACTCTTAATGGTTGTACCTGCTTATCATAATAATGGGCATACCGTGTCCTTGCTTTCTTTGATGCTTCAGCTGCTATCCTCCATGCATTCTTCATCTTGGTGAGGATTTCTGAAGGATAATCCTCTCCATAACTAATAGTATGTCTGTTAAGCAGACCTGACGCAAAATTACACGAGTGTCCAGTAAACAGCAAGAGTGGTTGAGTATTTATTGACTGATGCACTGCGGTGTTTAGTGCAAACTGAACAAAGGGCAACTGTTCATCCCAAGTGGCCGGGTCATTCTCTGCTAAAATGGCAAGCATATCCTTCACCGTTCTATTAGTTCGTTCCACCATGCCGTTCGTCTGGGGATGGTATGCTGTTGTTAGCGCAGTTGTTGTTTCTAAGAGTTTACATACTTCATGAAATAAGCTACCAATAAACTCCTGTCCCCTGTCAGATACTAGAACTTTAGGCGGACCGAACACAGTAACAAACCTAGCTAAAAATGCATCTGCCACTGTTTGGGGGTCTTTCCTGGGAAGGGCTACTAGAGTGGTATACCTGGACAGATGGTCCACTAGAACTAGCGCATATCTGTTGCCTGAATTGCTACTATGTAAATCAATTAAATCAGCCCCCACCCGATCCAAGGGTTCTGCTATCTCTGAGAATTCCTGGAGTGGGGCTTGTACTTTAGGAGTACCTTTGCGTCGTTGACAGTTCCCACATGACCTGACGTACTTAATTACATGTGATAATAACCCTGGGAAATAAAATAATGACTTGGCCTTTCTGTAAGTTTTGTACACTCCCGGGTGACCTGCAATCTTTGACGCATGCGCAAGTTTTAATGCTGAAGGCTTTAATGCGTCAGGGATAACTAGCTGAAACAACGCCCTGTCTTTCTGGGCATTTACATGGTACAACACTCCTTCTTTGAGTGCAAAGTCATTTAAAGAGGTACTTTGTTTTCTCGAAGGATATTTCCCACCTTCCAGATGTTCAATAATTTCCTTCCATCGCTGTTCCTTCATCTGAAGTTCTCTCATTTTATCGCTCGCAATCGTTTCAATGTTTACATTCATATTGATGGTGGCAATGTTCCTACTTAAAGCATCAGGAACAACATGAGATGGACCAGGCTTATACAATATCTGAAACGAGTGTGCCGACAGTTCGTGACCCCACCTTGTCATTCTCGGGCAACGTGTCTTTTTCTTAAAAATGTGGGTCAATGCTCGATGATCAGTATAAATTATGAAGTGACGCTGAAACAAATAAGGCTCAAAATACCTTACACTCTCTACTACAGCTAAAGCTTCCTTGTCAGTGGCTGAGTACCTTACTTCCGGTCCTTTCACTTTTCTACTAAAGTAAGCTACCGGGTGCAGGTTGTTCTCCGAGTCACGCTGAATTAAACAGCCACCTATGGCAATGCCGCTTGCATCAGTGTGGACTTCCCAATCTTTCTCAAAGTTAGGAATTGCTAAAACTGGAGTAGTACTCAATTGTGATTTTAACTTCTCAAAAGCCTCCTCATGCTCTCGGGTCCATACAAACTTAACATTTTTCTTAGTGAGATTCGTCAGTGAAGCTGACGTTCTCGCAAAACCTTCTATGTGTCGACGGAAATACCCAGCTGCACCCAGAAATCTTCTCACGTCCTTTGCTGTCTTTGGTGTTGGCATTTCAGCAATAGCGCGACAGGAGTCCGGATCAGGGCGTATTCCATCTGTGCTTACCTGAAAACCCAGAAACTTGAATTTCTGAGCCGCCAGGGTACACTTTTGGGCGTTCAATTTGAACCCCGCCTTGTTCAACAGCGACAAGGTCTCTGTCAAATCATGGAGGTGTTCATCAAAAGTTCTAGAGTACACTACAACATCATCAAGGTACGCCAATGAGTGCCTACCAAGAACAGGGCTTAGAATATAATTTATCGCCCTCTGAAAAGATGAAGGAGCTGTTTTTAATCCAAATGGCATACGCTTGAAATGGTAAGTCCGCACACCATCCGAAAATGCTGTTTTTTCTCTGTCTTGCCTTGCAACTGGTATGGCCCAATACGCTGACTTTGCGTCAAGTGTCGAGAAGTACTTAACTGTGCCAAACTGGTCTATGATTTCCTGAATGAGAGGCAGAGGATAAGCGTCCGCTGTTGTCACTTCGTTCACTTTACGGTAATCTACACAGAACCTGTAACTACCATCAGGTTTGCGTACTAGCACTACTGGGGAAAGCCAAGGTGATGTGCTTTCTTCTATAACGCCCTGTCTCACCATCTTTCTACACTCATCTCTAATAAGTTGTTTCGCCTGCTCTGGGAGTCTCCATTGAGGTGTTTGGACCGGAGGATTATCACCTGTTGGAATGGTGTGTTCGACTTGAGGCAGGTAGCCTATTTCCTCATCCTCAGTCGCAAATAACCTAGGAAATTTACGGAGGACTTCCCGTACCTGTTTACGTTCAGCAGGTGACATATGAGTCAAATCTAGAGCAGTTATTAATTTGTCCACCATTTCCTTATCTTGAGGAGATAACAGGGTTTCTTTACCGATCTTACAGTGTGACTCCTCATCTCTTACGTTCAATGCGCTACATTGCGCTGTTACAGTCGATGTTCGTGTGGTATCTGACTATTATTTCTTTTAAATTTTACCACAATTCCTTGTGTCAGACTATCGCCTACCCTAAAGCGATAAGGTTTGTGAGAGAGGTTGACCACTGGTATTATCGCACCTTTGTCATGTACAGATACCAGAGTATATGGTATCATCAACTTATCAATTCTGCCAGCTACCTGAAGGGTACTTCCGGGTTGAATGTTTCTTCCTACGGCGACTTTAATAAACTTAAATGACCGTGGTGGACATACTTGTCTGTGTACAGCATGTAGTCTACATGTTTTCTTGTCAGGGTCTTGAAGAGACTTGAACAATTGTTTAGGAAGGTTTACATATTTAGGTGCTCGTTGAATTGAAGCAATTATGGGAGGGTGATCAGTTAACTTTACTGGGAAAGACACAGATCCCAACTGTAGCCTACTGTGTCTTGCTCCCTTCTCCGATGTCAAAGAATATGTAAATCGTTTAAAAAAATCCATGCCTAACAATATATCACCAGGGAATGTTACATTATCCACCACAGTACACTCATGGATACAAGGTTTATCTTTTTCAATGTTAAAAGTTAAAATACATTTTTCCAGAACGTCAAAGTGTTGACCATTGACAGCTGTTAATTGTGCACCCCCTTCCTTAAGGCGCACCTGACTGAAAGTCCTAAATGAGTCCATCTTAATGATGGTTACCTGACTCCCAGTGTCCAGGAATGCAGTCAACCTCTTCCCGCACACCCTCACTTCAAAAGTGGGCCGCCCTTCCTCCTTAGGGGCCTTATCTCATAATTCCTCCTTACTATTGGGGCAGTCATCTCGTTTGTGGCCTCGTCCGCCACAACTCCAACACCTGGGGTCATAGGTGTAGTACCAGTGAGGAGGCGGGCCTGCTCTATGGTGCCCTCCCCTCTGGTTACTAGAAGAGTTACCTACACTCTCCTTAACACGATGTAAATTGTTCGTATCTACCGCTTGGACATAAGAGGATTGTCTGGTGTCAGTTGTATACTTACACTGCCCCTGAATGTTTTGTAAGTCCGTAGCGTACTCTATTAAACTATAGTAATCCATCGTTACACTTGCAGCCGAAACGTGAGCTCCAAGTGTCCCGGGGATTGACATACACAACAGTTGTTTAGCCTTCTGACTAATTCTCAGGTCATCGTATCCTAATTCATGCCTCAAGTCACGCACTCTACGCAATATGCCAGTTCCAAAGTCTTTGAGAGTTTCGTTTGAGCCTCGTTTTAAACTAGCTAAATACCTATTAGCTGTTTCCTCTGTTATTTTCTCTTTATATCGTCTCTTAATTGCTGACACAAACTCTGGCCATGTTTGCAAATATTGAAACTCTTGGTCCTGCATTATTGAACCATTAGGGTCTATACACGCTCCTGCTGCTAAATTAATTTTCCCCCAGTCATCCTGGGCAGCTGACAAACATGAACCTACTTGCCCTAGCCAGTCGTCTATTTTCCGGTTACGTTCCACTATGTTTGTTGGTAACTCTTTGCAAATTAGTTTGGGTAACACTGGTCTAGGCAATGAGAATGATGAAAATGGCGGCTGACGCATACCATGAGACGCAGGGGGCATGGAGTGTAGATGTTGGCCATGGTTAGGGAAGGGCTGGTAATGGGTAGGGAAGAGTTGGTGTAAGGTAGGGTTATAGTGATGGTCAGGTGGGGGGGAGGGTTGGGTGGGGTGATGGTGTGAGGTAGGGGATTCTAGGGGTTGGTTCTGGGCAAGGCATGAGATGGTAGAAGAGGGTTTGGTCGTCTGACCAAGGTTGGGGTTGCGAGGGGGGAGAGGTGGGGTGGTATTGGTGGGGACAGTCACCTGACCGGACCCCTGGGTGGACCCCTGGGTAGGCGTATGTAAGCGCCCTGCCGTAAGGTTCACATATAGGGGTTCAGAGAGGCGCTTCCTAATTTCTGAGGATGGGTAAGGTGGGAGGGGGGGTGGTTGGGGAGGAGTATGTGGGGAAGGTGCAGGCCGCCGCGCCCCTGGGGTGTTGGGTTGGGAGGTCGGTCTGGGAGGAAGTGGGGGAGGGGTGATGTCATTAGGCTGCTGAGTATCAGGGGTGGACAAAGGAAGGCTACCCAGCATGTGACCTGATGTGACCCCATCACCTGCACCTTGTGGGTCGTCACCTGACTCTTGAACCGTGCTATCCACTTTGACAGCCTGTCTCGGCTGTATTGCTAGAAGGTTCTGTTGGCTAAGCCCTCCCTGACTCCTTAAAGCCCTATCTGAACTCATGATGCCAATAAACTACGTCTGAACGACTAGTTCACCGGACTAGCGCTGACCCAAAAATGTTGAAAAAAAATTAAAAAAAAAATCTTTGGAACAAACAATGATTCACTGAGAACAAGACAAAAACTCACAACGTCGTTATAACTAGCCCCTTTACTTAACAAGGATGGTAATTTCAATGTCACTTCTAAAACAAAAAAAAAAACGTAATTACTTTTCAATCTGCCTGTTCTTATGACAGATAATAATCGATATTACTTTCACCGCGTTGAGACAACTTCTCCTACGCGATACCACTACACAATTTCCCACGCACTATTCATTAACAATAATTCACTGATAGAAACTATTTGTACTTCCTATCGGGAAACTGTAATTACTGCTCGTATGAGCTTAACTAATAGTTACTCTAACTCCTTAAACCTACAGCCACATCACGTGACCCAGAGTGTTTCCCTAGCATCTTCGCCGGTCAACAACTCAAAACTTTTGCCACTCCTGTGACCAGACTTCAAACGCCAGGCGTCCCTAGACGTGAGTCAACTGACACACTAGTCCACACTAGCATGCTGTACAATACCAGTACACCTCAGATTATCGCGTTCAATTGGAGTAAATCAGTCAATCGCGATAATTTGAACAGAAACACCGCTTAAAACTACTTAATAGCTACACCGAACGGCACAAGACGCGTGAGACTGAACACTGTAAAACAATGTTCACCACCGCTAAGCTACCATTGTAATGAACCTAATTGTAATATCTCGCCTTGTATCTATCTCGACCGCGCACTCCGCTACTACCACTGAGCTAACCGTGCAATCTCCGCTCTTTCTATGGTAATAACAGATGCTATACCGATCATATAAGATGTTAACACTCGGGCCGTCATACGAAGACGTAAACCAGTACACAGAGGAAGGAGAGAGAGAGAGAGGAAGAGGGAGGCAGAGGAAGAGGGAGGCAGAGCGAGAGGAGAGAGAGAGAGGAGAGCGAGAACGAGAGCAAGGGAGGGAGAACGAGAGCGAGTGAGGGCGAGGGAGAGTGAGATACTAGTGAGGGAGAGTGAGACAGAAAGATAGGGATAATCGTAGTCACAACCTATCGTATGAGTTACCGAGTGACGCTGCCACCACCCTGAGTTACCGGACAGGGGACCGGAGTGAGAGTCGTAGGTCTTGCAGATGGAATAACCTACCAGGACAGGTGTAGGGGACAATTGAACGGTACAAGGATCCTGGCCTGACACTCGAATAATCCTGACCACGTGGGAACTATAGTGTACACAAGAATAAGGCGGGACACACCAATACTAACACCTCAACACGGAAGACGAACGGGGGGGAGGAGTACTGAATAATTAAGAGCACTAGGTCACTAGGGCAAAGGGGACGGTAGGCCCAATATCACTAAAGCAAGGAACCATTAATACACATTGAATAACACTTAATATCTGACTTTATTAGAAATAATTAAATAAGACACTCCCTAACTATATTCCCTACTAGAGGCCAAGGGTACTGAATGAGGTGCTTTAGTACAAGAGAGCCGTACTTACTCGTATGTTGTTCCACAGTTTTCCTGGAGATGATGTTCCTTCCCAGAGTCCACACACACCTCCCTACTGGGCTGTGCCCACTCAACTGACTCCCCTGATCTGCTGCTCCTCAGCTGAACATGAGGGTTTTGCATTTGTTGTTTAGGGGTTAATCCCTGAAGATTACCATGACGGCATCAATTCTGACCTCTTTGTGATTCGATGACCGTTGACCTGACTCTATGGCTAACTTGTACAGAGGTGTAACTTTTACATTGTCTGCCGCCGCCTGTCTGGCGCCTGTGGGTTGTTCATCCTCCACGTGGCCTGTTCATGCTGTTATGATGTTCATGTACTATGTACTGCTCTCTTGTTACAGTGTTGTTTACCATGCCGTTCATTTCGTAGGTATAGATGCCACCTGTGACAGGTAAAGTCATTCTTTTTTTAAGAAATAACGCCATCTGTTGTACATAAGAGCAACTCACGCTATCTATCTATATAAATAAAAATGGAAATGTTCGTTTGTTCATAATCGCTAATTTCCGAAAGTTCTTCACCGATTGCCTTGAAATTTTCACACAACGTTCCATTCGCATTCGAGCAGTTTTTTATATACATACAATATAGATGTCACGTCTGTGACGGTAAACAGCATGTGTAAAAAAAACTGTTTTTCATTCTTTTTTTATGTGAGAGAAATCTTCGAAACCACTTTACCGATTGCTTTGAAATTTTGACACAACGTTGCATTCGAATAGGCGCGTCTGTATATATACCTACTTCATACATGCCCTACCTGTGACAGGAAAAAAACATGCTTTTTTGAAAAAAGGCCGCCATCTGTTGGATGTAATTGCAACACATGCTGTAATCTCCAAAAGTTCTTCGCCGATTTCTTTGGAATTTTGACACAAAGTTCCATTCATATACGCGTGTATTTTTATATACCTACTATATAGATGCCACCCCTGGTAACAGGTAAAAACATGCATTTTTTTAAAAACAGCGCCATCTGTTGCACAGATGACCAACACATGCTATACTAAATGTTATGATTCCATTGATTCAATTTTTATTTAATTATTTTATGTGACATTGCGTTGGAATTGAGCTGTTTTGTTTACCATACCGTTCATTTCGTGAGTATAATTTATTTTTCTTATTTTTTCATTATTTTATTTCGTTTTTTGAACTGTTTTTCTTATACTTCAGTGATGGGAACAGCTGGGGCCAGATTCATGAAGCAGTTACGCAAGTATGTATGAACGTGTTCATCGCTCCTCAGTCTTTGACGGCTTTGGTTACATATATTAAACAGTTTACAAGAATGAAAACCTGCCAATCAACTGTTGTTATTATTATAAATAGCTTCTTGGTGCTTCAGAGCTCACTAACTGTTTAATAAATGTCAAGAAAGCCGCCAAAGATTGAGAAAAGATGTACAGGTTTGTAAGTGTTTGCGTAACTTCTTCGTGAATCTAACCCCAGAAACAGTTTTCCTTTTTCCCAGAATAGGAAAACTGTTCCCAATTTTCTGATGGGAACATCAGATCATTTGATCATCATACAAGGGAGTGGGGAATGGTGGGAAAGACGAGGTGACGGGCGTGGGGGATGGTGGGGAAGACCAAGGGAGGGGGGAGGGGGGAATGGTAGGAAGGACGAGGGGGATGATGGAGTGGGGGATGATGGGGGAGGAAAAAGAGACGAGGGAGCGAAGAATGGTTAGGAGGACGAGGGGACGGAGAAGGGGGGGGGGGGAATGGTGGGGAGGACTGGGAGACAGGGCAAGGTTGCTGTGGCACAGTAATGCACATGCGTTGCTGAGCCACAGCAATGCGTGGCCGGGTACAGCTAGTATATATATAATATTTTTTATTCTTGGGTGGTAACAGCTTTCCATTTCCCACTTCAAATCCTAAGTAACAATACTAGCTCTGGCAAAGGTACATTTGTGCAAGTTTACAGTTAAATTAGCCTCCTTTAAACATTTTAATAATTTAGTAAAACCTTTCATATGGTCCTCCCAATTATTGTGACAAATTGCAATATCATCCAAGTATGCTTTACATTGTGGCATGTCTTTTAAAACTAAGTTCGAAAGTCACTGGAAAGTTGCTGGGGCATTTTTCAACCCAAAAGGCATTACCACAGGAGGTAAGGTTCCTAACAACACACACACACAAATTCACAGACGCACATGGCCTGATATGCATGTTAAAAATGGAAGACATGAGATGTCTGATCACATTACGTGTGTAGTTCACTGTCGTGTGATGAGTTACTTGAATCTACCTGAATTTACCTGAGGGCCACCAACATAAGTGGCCTCGATGAAGACAGAAAGACGACGGCTTGTCATAGGTACCCTCCATTTGCATTGATGTTCTTTTCCAGCAGTAATATACAACCCAACAGAGTTTTGGCGTTTAGGGCTTCTGCGGGTATGTAGTTCCACAGGTTTACAACCCTACGGGTGAAAAAGCATCTCCTGTTTTCTGACTTATATTGTGGTTTGTTGAGCTTGAACCCGTTGCTCCGCGTTCGTGTGACATCTGACCTTTTATGAAGAAATTGTCCGGATCGACATCCACCAAATTTTCTGTATTTTAAAGGTTTCGATGAGATATGGCTTGCCATGCCTGGTTTGCAGTGTTGTTAGCCCAGTGGCCTTCAACCGTTCCTGATATGAGAGATGACTTAGCTCTGGTACGATATTTGTTGACTGGTGTTGCACCTTCTCCAGATCAGCTATGTCTTTTTGAAGATGAGGTCTGCATGCCTGGATTCAATAATCCAAGTGGGGGTGCACCAGAGACTAATACAATTGATCAACTACTTTCTTTTCCTTGACGGTAAAGGTACACTTGATTATTCCCAGCATTTTGTTATCTATTTTTACTGCCGCTCCTACTTGTTGTGCAACTTATAATGAATGATGGATTCTGACTCCAAGGTACTTTTTTTCGTCTATCTGTTGTAAGGTAGTGCTGTCAGTTTGGTAGTCTTGACTTAGATTGTTGTGCCCCACATGCAAGGTCTCGTTTTTATCGATATTAAAAATGCATTTCCCAGTCATCTGACTATTTGCGGAGTTCATGTAGATCTCTTTGTATGGTCTCAATATCACTCTCACTTCCCACTTTACCATAGATCTTAGTGTCATCTGCTAATTTGATGATGTGGTTTTTAATATTCTCATCTATGTCATTGATTTATAAAACAAGAAGGGTTGGCCCCAAAATGGACCCCTGTGGCACCCCACTTAGCACATTTCCCCAGTCTGATTCATTCCCATTTAGCACGACCCTTTCTTCTCCATGTTTTAACAATTGTTTAATCTATTCCAATATTAATCTATTCCAATTGTTTTAACAATTGTTTAATCTATTCCAATATTCCCCCATTTATTCCATATGCCTGTAATTTCCTTGCCAGTCTCTCATGTGGTACCTTGTCAAAAGCTTTAGCAAAGCTAATGTAAGCTACATCTACCAGAAGTTCTTTGTTTGAATAGCCGGTTACCATTTTCAGAAATGTGAGCAGGTTAGTAAGGATCTATTTTTAACAAACCCATGTTGCGTTGATTTTACGAGATTGTTTTCTGTGAGATGTTGTAAGATTCTTTCCCTTAGGATTATCTCCATGAGCTTGCAGATGTGTGATGTCAAGCTGACCGGATGGTAGTTTTCTGCCGATTTTTCTGTCTGTTTTTGTAAATATGGGTAACATTTGCATATTTCTAATCCGGAGGAACTATCCTTTGGTCCAAGGATTTTCTGAAAAAGAGTTTCAGTGGCATGCATTTGCCAGTTCCTTTACGATTTTGGATTGGAATCTATCCACACCTTGAGTTTTTGAGTCTTTTAGTTTGGCAATGCTCTTCCTGATTGCGTCGCATGTAATTGGTATGTCCTTTAATTCATTCTCTTCACCCCCTTCAAACATTTGTGTAGGTGATGGGAGGTCATTCAATCTTTCTAGTGTGAACACTGATGCAAAATATTCTTTCAGAGTGTTTGCTGCCCATCTATCATCCATTATATCTTGGTTAGTCTCATATTTTAGAGGTCCTACTGAGTTCTTGGTTTCGGTATTACTTTGTATATAGGCATAGAATAATTTTGGATCGTCCTTTATATTTTAGGCAAGTTTTCTTATGTAGTTTCCTTTGGTTAATCTGTTTCCTGGGAAGCTGAATTTAATGTCTTTTCTCATTTCCTGATAGTTTCTTCAATGGTTTCCAAAATTTTATGCTCAACATGGACTACGTGATTATATTTGTTATTCGACAAACTAGTGCTTCGTTAAAAAAGCCAATTTCTTACAATGGTTGTTTAACTGTTAAACTTTAGAATAAAAAGTCGTCGTTTGGGTTAAAGAATGTGGGCCCTTCACTCTCCCCAGACAAATCCATGAGTCTACTCAAATGTGCAAACTCTGTATCAAGGAAGAACTCCAGCGACGAACGGCTATGTCAAGGACGGCAATAGCTGCTATGCGAGAGGCATGTCAATCGCCAGCACGGCTAGAGAACTTGGAATAACAAAGCCAACTGTTAGACTGTTTTTTTTTTTATTAATTTTTACATGCAAGCATGCTTATAAGTACAATAAAAGTAAACAATAACAACATAGAACAGACCAAAATAACAAAGCACAAACGTGCAAAAACATAAAGGAACAAATGTACTAAAACAAAAAACGCCGACCGGAAGGGCCGACCACAAAACAACAATAATTACAAACAAACCACAACAAGCAAGTTAAAACACAGTGGAATACAATGCAGAAATAACACACCAAAATATGAAATATTCAGAACAAGGCTACCAGCACCTCAAACACACACGGAGAGGCACCAACACAAAACGAAAATAATAATAATAATAATAATATAATAATAATAATAATAATAAAATATAATAATAAAATAATATAATAATAAAAATAACAACTAGAAAGGAAAACAAATATACAACAAACAAAGAATAGCACAATGGCAAAACTCGACAAAAATCATAAACCCTGACCGGGTCACGCCAACAGCCTGAAGGGCACTCAACACGACACAAACAAGCGCACAAGCAGCAACATAAAAACATAGAACCACAAAGCACAACATAAGAACACGACATCCACAATCAGACACACACCAATCAAACCCCAGACCTCACAGGAACCGGACACACACAAGCCACACAAACCCACAACCACAAACCGGAGCATGCAGGAACTGGGAAACAAACCCGCCCCACCCACACACACCTGACCCGCACCCTACAATACACAAAGGAATCATGAGCGAGGAATACATTTCTCAGAGACAGGAATATATTTACCAGGGAACGAATCCCAAGGATACCGTCGCTTATAGACCTCCCAAATCAAATACTCCATGTCACTGGGGGGACGATCCCCCTGCCGCCGTGGGCCCAGTATAAACTCGGGAACCTCAAGATCAGGTGGAAACGGCCACTCCTGAAGCTCACCGACGCAAGTCGCATAACGAGGCTGGAGAGCGCAAGCCACGTCCTTCGAGGTAGCAGCAGACGACACCAATGAAGCGTACGAGGGCTGCCGGGACGGCCGCGTCGCCATACGCACAGGAGCAGGGGACAAGCAACGAGATGGTAACGTCTCCACCGAGACCGCAGGAGACACTGAAGAGATGGCCAGAGACAGAAGAGGCGTCGAGACCGCAGTCGATGAAACGGGGACCGAGGAAGGGGTTACAGAACCACCAGAGCGAGCAGTCTTTTTCAACACCATCACCAGGCCCCGCTCACCGCGAACCTCAGCAGGGGGAACCACCCCCCACGAAGAACCGGAGCCATCCGAGGCAGGCGACGCACCCGAAGCAGGAACCGCAGACACCATATCTGAAGTGGAGGCCGAAACACCGGCACTGGCATCCTCAGACAAATGCCCCTCCGCCGTCACCGTAGTCTGCAACGCAACCGTAGCCACCCCACCTTCGCCGGCAGATCCACAAGCGTCGAAATCGCCAACGTCAGCCCAAGCTGAAGACGAACGCTGGGAACGCTTAGGCTCTGGCCGCACATCATCAGACCCGGAGGCCGACTCAGAGAGACGCGCAACACAAGCCGGGCGAACCGACGCACGACGCAGAACGGCAGCATCCTCAACCACATGGGGCACCAGGCCAGGCACAGGAGGAAGCGCCGGATCCACCCCATCACCCAGCACAGCCGGAACAGTCGGCAAGGGTGCAGGGACAGGGTCAGACGCAGCAGAGGACGAACTGGAAGACGGGGGAATCGAGCAGCAGCAGCAGTCTGAAGAACCCCAGGGACACAAGTCGGAGCAGGACGATCACCCTGCGACGCCACAACATCTTGTGGAGAGGCGACAACAACAGGGGGCGCACCAGGCGGCGCAACAGGTGACACAGGGGGCACATCCGTGGCTGAAGAGACGTCCACATCCACTGAATCCTCCTCCACAGGAAGCGGTGGAAAATCCTCCTCACTGAAGAGGTTCACAGGTGCAACGGCAGGCGCAGAACAGTCAGCAGCCTGATGGCCCAAGAGGCCACAACGATAACACGTCCGAGGCTGATGGGCGTAAAACACCCGAACGTTGTAGCCCATAAGCCGCACAGAGGACGGAATATCTTCCCGGAGCCTCATGCCCAGGGTGCGAATGTTAGTCCTCACACCCTTAAGTGGACTGGAAGACACCACGTTCACCCGCACACTAACCACTGCGCCATACCGGCTGAAGTACCGCCATAGCAGACTCTCTGGAAACTCCAACGGAGCCCATGCACACTGACGTAAGTGAGGGCACCACTCCGATCAGATAGTGACACAGTGCCCGCACCATCCGGCAGGGGCAATGTCCGCCCCTCGTAACGACGGAGAAAGTCGCGATATGCCAATTCCTCGGTAAACTTCAATATTGCTCGACGAGCCGTCACCAGCTCGACACCATAAATGTTGATCACAGGACATGAAGCAACTCACACATCAGCGCTATCTCCGGGTACCCAGCCCGGCAGGAAAATTCGAGGCCCACAGACTGAGCCCGCAGTACAGGGGGGAGGGGGACCCCCATCGTTAACTCCACGTCAGCACAGGCAGGCAGAGACACACCCGCCCTCAACCGGCCAAACTGGTAAACAACGCCAACAGCCGGAGCGCCGATTCAACACGTCCGTCCCCAACCGAAGCTAGGGCTAGACTCCAACTGTTAGACTGTGGTGCAGCGGTGGGAAGAATCCGGGAACTTGAATGACAAACGTCGGTTGGCGGACTTAGAAAAACCTCTCCTGAAGAAGGCCAGGGAATTCTCGAATGCAACCGTCAGTCTCCCTTGATATATGCAGTTGCTATCAGGGATGAACTGCAATCTGAGGTATCTGAATGAACAGTGCGAAACCTAGGAATGTTAGGGGTAAATAGCAATAATTACTGACCAATAAATGTGTATGTAAATACAATAATTTCAGTCACAGTCCATCAAACAAAGTCCAGTAATATACTTCATCGTCATACAGTATTATAAAACTGTATCTGATGTGCCTTGGTATTTGTAAGATGATTAACCAACATAACATGGTTAGACATTTATTATCAAACAATTAGAAAGAATCCATATACATAAACAGGACAAACTTGAACCCCGTTTGATATCATCCCAAAGAATCAATATCTTGTCCATCTTCCGTTGCTGTTTATAACCTGCAGCCTTTGGGACATTAGGGCGACGGGGTTTTACATTAGCCGCAGGTTTCCTGTTGATGGCAGGACAACCCCCAAGTCTGCCTGCGTATGTGAAGCAGACGTTGGTGGGATCAGTCTTGCCCCGGCGCCCAGTTGCTAACTATGTTCTCATGTACATTATCTCTGGGGCTCATTTCGCAGTCTTTATTAGGCCACTCGGGAAGCTCAGTATTGCGTTGTTCGGCAAACCATTGCTTAACATCCGTACATTATGGGTGGACCAATTATCTTGTTAAATGATCTGTAAAACGAATTAACAATTGCTATTAACACTTCAGGAAGAATACTTTATAATATATTTTGAGGTTAAGCTTAAAAAAACAATGAACCTAGTAAAATATATGTCCAATGGCAAAGGCTGAGTAATATTATTGATTGAAAGGTAGGATTGAGTAAACCTTTTGGATAGTAAATCTTTATTAAATAAGGAATTCAATACCTGCATGAATATTATTTTCTCAGGGTAGGGAAGAGCATATGTGCACACCAGTGTTAACCTGCCCAGCACAGGTAGGCTGACAAGTGTAAACCTGTTCATCATTGGAAGATTGACCCATGTTACAACTTGACCATCACCGTCAAGTTGTCTAGTGTAAGCATGTCCATCATTTGCCAGAGTACCAGTTTGGCTAATGTATGCTTGTCTATCACCGGGAGGATGACCACTAACAACTGAACAATATAGTCTCTGATGAGAGGGGAAGGCATCACAATCACTCATACGCCGCCAATGGACACAGGAGCATTCCTGTTGCCAGCCATTAAATGACCACAAAGGCCTTAAAACTGGTCGTTGTCCGCCTCACACTTCAGCAATAGATAAGTGAAACCCTAACTAGTCTTTGTACATTAATATTTTGGCCAAGTTTGGTTGTGCTTAAGTAGTTTAAGATAATTGTTGAGTGAAGTTACGATGAATGAAATATAATCTATCAGTAAGTAGGGTTATTTAATGATAATCCCATAGCGAAAATAATTATAATATAATCATGTGTTCTTTACGTTTATCTTAGCCAAAATTTTGACGACAAGAAGAATTCTGACGACATATGTTCACCTACCAAGGAAAGACCTCGGAGCGGCCATATTGGGATCTTCCAGATTTAATGTTACGTCCATGCTTCTTTGCCAGCTATAGCTTTAAAAACATAAATAATACTAACCTGAATGTATACTATCCAGTAATTACACATAGAGTAGAATAATAGCAATACTTGAAATAAGTTCTAGTCCAGATTCCATGGCAGTGTTGCCGAGGTCAGTTATATGTGTATCTTATATATTTAGGTATGTGCACCAAATATGTTGGTGCAGAGCACATGAGCATCCAAGTGACTGTCCCGTGGAACACAGATCAAAATAGTCAAATTAAATCATCGAAATTAAATCTGAATCTGAACGCTCAACATCACTGGACACCCTAAATTAAAATTAAAAATATTAAATACAATTTAAATCTCACCAAAGTTTTATATGGCTTTAAATAATTTCCTAATTTATACAGTCAACTTATCTCAACAATTAACAGCAAATTCACCACGAAAGCATGCATGCTAATTGTTGGAAGTATTGCTGCAACATTCATGCTAATAGTTGGTAGTATTGACACCATGCATGTTCATTGGTAGTAGCATTGACACAGCATGTAAACTCAGTATTGGTAATAATGACACAGCACACACACACACACACACACACACACACACACACACACACACACACACACACACACACACACACACACACACACACACACACACACACACACACACACACACACACACACACACACACACACACACACACACATACACACACATTATTGGTAGTATTGACAAAATGTACACTCATTACTAGTAGTATTAACACGGCTTGCGCACTAATTGTTGGTGGTATTGACACAGAATGTACACTCATTGTTGGTAGTATTGATTCAGCGTTGACACTCATTGTTGGTTGTATTGACAGCATGCACTCTTATTGCTGATGGTATTGTCCAAGCATGCACACTCATTGTTGGTGTTGTTGAAGCAGCAGGAATACTCATTCTTTGTAGTATTGACATAGCATGGACGCTCATTGTTGGTAATATTGACCCAGCATCTTCACTCATTGTTGGAGGTATTCACGCAGCATGCACACTCATTGTTGGTGGTACTGACACAGCATGCTCACTCATTGTTGGTGGTACTGACACAACATGCACACTCATTGTTGGTGGTACTGACACAGCATGCACACTCATTGTTGGTGGTACTGACACAACATGCTCCCTCATTGTTGGTGGTACTTACACAGCATGCTCACTCATTGTTGGTGGTACTAACACAGCATGCACACTCATTGTTGGTGGTACTGACACAGCATGCACACTCATTGTTGGTGGTACTGACACAACATGCACACTCATTGTTGGTGGTACTGACACAACATGCACACTCATTGTTGGTGGTACTGACACAGCATGCTCACTCATTGTTGGTGGTACTGACACAGCATGCACACTCATTGTTGGTGGTACTGACACAACATGCACACTCATTGTTGGTGGTACTGACACAGCATGCACACTTATTGTTGGTGGTACTGACACAACATGCTCACTCATTGTTGGTGGTACTGACACAACATGCACACTCATTGTTGGTGGTACTGACACAACATGCACACTCATTGTTGGTGGTACTGACACAGCATGCTCACTCATTGTTGGTGGTACTGACACAGCATGCACACTCATTGTTGGTGGTACTGACACAACATGCACACTCATTGTTGGTGGTACTGACACAGCATGCACACTTATTGTTGGTGGTACTGACACAACATGCTCACTCATTGTTGGTGGTACTGACACAACATGCACACTCATTGTTGGTGGTACTGACACAGCATGCACACTCATTGTTGGTGGTACTGACACAACATGCACACTCATTGTTGGTGGTACTGACACAGCATGCACACTCATTGTTGGTGGTATTTTTTATGCTTGTTGCATTCTCACGTTGAAGTACATTGTATGATAGATGTGAGAGACAGTGTATGAATGATACAGGCAGATGTATGACGTCCACAATAGTTAAAATGGGATAACAGAAAGGTTTACAATAGACTGGACATGTGGAGTAGATGACTTGTGGAGTGGACGTGTTGATTTGTTGACTGACAATGGACTGGACGTGTGGATTTGATGACTACCATTGGATCTGAACATGTGGGGGTGGGGGGTGAGAGCTGGACATATAGGTTGGGTGTCTGACAATTGACTGCACATGGGGGATGGCTGGCTGACAATGGATAGTACATGGTGCGGTTTGATGTTTAATGAAGTATTGGCATATGGTGTGGATGATCGATGATTGACTGGGTGTGTAGGGCTGATGACTGACAGTCATCCACCCTACATACTGGTCGGAGAGGTAACGACGAGTTCGTAAGGCAAATGAAGGAAACTGAATTAGAAGTAAGGGGAAAAGACTACTCGTAAACACAACGCCACAGTCTGGGACAGTTGACCATTGCACGATGGGTATGCAAGAGGTGAGGCGAGCACGTTATAATAGCTGTATCATAAGGTGCTTCTCTCACAACCATTTAATTTGAGCAATATGTATTTACTTGGATAGTTAAGTAATATACCTAATCCGTCAACCGGAGCTGACTGTAGCCTGCACGGTTATAAAACATTACTTCGAAATATATTATACAATACACTAATCATTTACTTTTGATTTGTTGACCAAGAATGCCCTCAGCTGTGGTTTCAAGTCGATTTGGTAACGTAGATAAGTTCATAACAAACAAATACACAATTTACCTGATGTTGTTATCCTACATTGCAACTGCATGTGTGTGTGTGTTTTCTTCTGTTGTTATCTAGCATATGCGATTGACAATATTCTGCCAACATTCAGTATGCATTATTATTATAGTTACTTACTAAAAGACAAGTTGAGGGTGATGGAGGCGCCATTATTGAAGCAAATCTTCTTGCCTATTGACCTCAAATGAGGTTCATGCAGTAGAAAGCTCAGTTCCTGCTCCTGCTCCTGCATGTCATTATCTGCAGCCTGGTTAAAAAATATATTAATAATATCCACTCGAGAGCATTAACAATAATTAGAGATTTGTAAATTGTCTGCAATTCTTCAAAGTAATGTTTAAAACTGAGAATTTCTACGAATCTGTAATATAAGCGAGACTGAAAAGACTAAGATACGCAGAACAATATATCAATATTTATTGACAAGGAGAGAGGTGTATATAGATTGAGGACAAACGTCGCTTTTCGCTCGTATGCGCTACGGCTAAATATCGCCTGAATTCAAAATACAAATTTATTGTCCACTTCAATTTTGTAATTTGTAAAAGGACAAGTTGGACAAACAAGATGAATGTTGGAAAGACTAATGATGGAGTGGTGAGTCAGGAACAACGAGGTGTTGAGGCTGCTGGAGACTCATGCTTATATATAAAATATTCTCGTACTTATAAACATATTACGTGAAAGTTAGGTAGTGCTTTTTGTCTACATGGCGAGTCAACAGTGAACACAACATGGTGAGTCAACAGTGAACACAACGTGGTGAGTCAACAGTGAACACAACGTGGTGAGTCAACAGTGAACACAACATGGTGAGTCAACAGTGAACACAACATGGTGAGTCAACAGTGAACACAACGTGGTGAGTCAACAGTGAACACAACATGGTGAGTCAACAGTGAACACAACATGGTGAGTCAACAGTGAACACAACATGGTGAGTCAACAGTGAACACAACATGGTGAGTCAACAGTGAACACAACATGGCGAGTCAACAGTGAGCACAACATGGCGAGTCAACAGTGAGCACAACATGGCGAGTCAACAGTGAGCACAACATGGCGAGTCAACAGTGAGCACAACATGGTGAGTCAACAGTGAGCACAACATGGCGAGTCAACAGTGAGCACAACATGGTGAGTCAACAGTGAGCACAACATGGCGAGTCAACAGTGAGCACAACATGGTGAGTCAACAGTGAGCACAACATGGTGAGTCAACAGTGAGCACAACATGGTGAGTCAACAGTGAGCACAACATGGTGAGTCAACAGTGAGCACAACATGGCGAGTCAACAGTGAGCACAACATGGCGAGTCAACAGTGAGCACAACATGGTGAGTCAACAGTGAGCACAACATGGTGAGTCAACAGTGAGCACAACATGGTGAGTCAACAGTGAGCACAA